>NC_051155.1:243568374-243603949 GCF_013339745.2 Dermacentor silvarum | reverse complement strand
ACTGAATGACCAGCGTGGTGTGAGCGCGCACAAACAAACATGAATAGATCAACTGAATGACTGCAGACAACGCTGTCAAAACGCTGGCAGCAAGCCCCTACGCGCAGCGGGCGAAGTACGTGCGGTCTATCGCTTCAACAGAAACTGAGCGGCGAATGCACAGTGCATAAGGAAGGTCAGAGCCGTGTGGAGATAAGAGACGGTGCAGTCGAGCGACGAGCGCGTTGTTGGCAGAGTAGAAGTGCGCCGCAGAGTAGAAAAAGAACTGTCCGCAAGAGGGGAACTAACCCACGTCTTCGCATTACGCGTGCGATGCTCTCACCATTGAGCTACCGCGGCGCCGTTTTCCAATCCACTTTCTGCAGTATTTATGTTTTATAACTAGAACTAACCTTAGGAGTGTTAGCCAGCGCCACCACTCACAAACTTAGGGGCTGATGTGGAACATCTTTTCCACCGCAGGCGTCAGGAGCACGTGATCGTTTTGGGTGATGGCAACCGGTCAATAAGAAAGTGATGGGAAAATGGCTCCGCGGTAGCTCAATGGTGGAGAGCATCGCACGCGTAATGCGAAGAGGTGGGTTCGTTCCCCACCTGCTGACAGTTGTTTTTTTCATCCGTTTCATTTCCATTAATTTATTATTTCTTTAATTCAATTAGTAAGTACAATTAATTTCCCCTATGTTGTCCTTGGTGTCATTGTTTGTTGGCTTCTTATGATATGATAACAAAAATCAGGCCCCTCGGTTCCCTTTCTTCTCGTTCATAGTAGATATAATGTAATTATTATTACATAACGTTAATGCAATGATTGCAAGAGTTGTGATATTTTCACAATTACGCCATTTTAAGTTAATTTTATGCAGTTACAGATAAAGTTTACCACCCTCTTTTCCTGTTTAGCAGTGGGTGTATATTGTCACGTTGATTGCGTAATTACATTTTCAAGTTGCACGTGAAATTCTTTTACTTGTTTCTCCCTTTCAAATTAGCAATTTTTCAAGCTGTTCGTATTGATTTCTAGAGGCCCAGCTTACGCTTTGAGCCTACCGAGAAGATGAACACGACAGGAGGGTTAAATGTGCAGCATTTCGAGAATGATCAGGAAACTGTGCGCCCGTGGCCAAGTTCACTTCATCTTTACAGTTATTTCTTCTATCAGTAGCGCGTGTAGGATGTTTTTGATCAGGCTTGAACACTACTAAACTGCACGTCCTCTAACTTTCCTCCGCTCCATTTTAGTTTACACCATGGCAAAAGAGAAACTTCAAAAATGATCGGTCCCTGGGCTTGTTACTATGAACAAAGAGAAGTTGTAAAAGTCTTGCGAGATTTTCATGTGGACAGTGACCTGATTAGTTCCTTATGAATAGTGCTATTAAGGGACGTAAATTATTCTTCCCAACAACTCCATGATGACTTTGTCGTACCATTTTGCATTTTGGTTGCTTTGGCGTGCTTCTTCTTAGTTTGTCTCATTTTATTATGCTGACAGCTTTCTCGCGCCAAAGATTTCTTGTACAGTGTGCTTTGAACTCATGCATTTAACCATGAGCAGAGTAATTGGTGCAATTGTGTTGCACTGGTCATATGCTGACTCCGTATTATGCATATTGATATACACTTTCTATCAAGATCTTCGTATATTTATAGAGTGTACTTTGTGAGCTTCACTTTGTGCGATTGGGAAAGGTTTGCTAATTAATTTATTTTTTCATTTACACTGGCTCTGGTGTAGTTTTTTAACATGTGTGTATGCTAGCTACGATTTGTGATAGCGGGCTCGTAAGTAGCCAATCTTCCCATGTTGTCGCCTTTAATAAAGAAGAAATACTTCAAAGGCGTCGACTGAGCTATCGTCTCAAGGAAATCGCTTCGAGGAGCGCTCTTCACGTCGGAGCATTTGACGGTTTTGCGACACTCGCGAATAGTAACCGACGGACGCGAGAACGAATAGCGCTCCGTGGACGGGCGGATTTTTTCTTTTTCTCACAGATGACGAGCATCCCAGCGCATTCTTTGTCAGTGTCGTACCATGGAGACCACGCATCATATTTAAGCCAGCCGACGTTTTACGTCCAATATGTTTGCCATTTTAGATTTTCCCCTTATTTTTTTAATCTTGACGTGTATATATTTAATAATGCTGAAAGAGTGTTCTTCGGACATGCTATAGTATATTACTCTCGGGAATAGATCGATGCTGCCCTTCCAGATATAAACAACACTGCGCAGTGAGCGATTCAATTTCGCTCGTTGCGGGCATGATGCGTCAAAGGAACATGATGTTTTTTTCACCGTTTCCGCGACAGATGCAAGCGAGACACTAGCTCTGACCACCCGCTTTTTAACTCCATCGCCTCGCGAGCAGCTCTGTTTCATGTATCCCCGTGTCTCACTTCAGCGACACATAAGCGGCAGAAACGCTATCGAAACGTGCCTTACGCAGCGCGCACAGATGCCACACGGAGGCTGCTTCATTCGAAGCACGTGGTTCTGTTTGAGAGTAGTGCCTGTAAAGATATGCCCTTAGTACCTTTTTAAATATTTATATTATCATTTCTAATCACTTTGATCACCTAACTAAAGGAAATAATTGGTATGTCAGACCGTAAGACCCGAATAGAACCAGTAAAGGAAGTCGCATTAAAACTTCCTTTAATTACACTTACCTTTTGGCAGAGCGTTGTACCCTTATTCTAGTATTTAATACACCACAGACTGCAATGAACATTGCGCTACCATGGCACGAAGAAGAGATAAAGATAAATGAGAGAGGAAGGCAGGGAGGTTAAGCAATGCCGGAGGCAAACAACGCAGTGGGCGAAGCGGCGGAAAGCCAAGGAAAAGATTAAGAGGTAAAGAAAAAGGGAAAAGTTGATGTTTACTGGAGTCACCGATGTATACGAATATTCTCAGCGCTGGGTCGAAGACAGTCGCTCAGTCCGGTTGCCTTCAGGAATGTGCGTCGTGGGCGCACGCTCCTCCAATACACACAATGGGTCATTCAAACCTAGCTGCCGGTGAATACCGGCTCTGACTGTCCGACGCTAGCACGCATATTTTATTTGCGATAGCAATTATATGGACACTCAAAAGCAGATTTCTGCCGTCGGCGTCGCCGTCGCCGTCGCCGTCGCCGTCGCCGTGAGGTTCCGTATGACGTCAATGGAGATGAAATCGTGGCCGCGCGCCGCCGAACGCTGTATGTGCGAGTGAAAGGCGCGAGGGACGCGCTCTTTCACGGGGTGAACGAAGTGCACGGCGGAGAACAACGCGCGTTCTGCGCCGTGCTTCTTAAGGGCTGCAGAAGTAGGCGTCTCTTTCCTCCTTTACAATCACCATATATGTAGAGCAAACGCGCCTTCTTCCGATGCGCGAGAGCCGTGGGGGAGGGGAAGGGAGGGAAGGAGGCGACGTTTAGCTGCGGCACCAAGTGCCTATTTATATCAGAGGCTCCGGCAACAGTCACCAACGCCGCACGCATTTTGAGCGAACGCGGGCAAAATGCCGACGGCGTCGACAACAGTTCGGCGCGTTGCCGGTGCTGCTGCATGTCCAAGTTTATACAGCTGATAAAGCTAATATCATTACTCCGTATATCTCTCTACAAATTTGCTATCGCAATTGATGCTTCACCTTTCAGGTGAAACTGCGACAACTTTTTTGCTCGCATCTGCCATAAAAGCGCAGAAGTTCGCTATCGCTCGGCCGACGTTCTCCGCGCGCACGCAGCCGCAACATTTCTTTTGCATGTCTAAATTTCGTGTCTAGCAAAAAACATTGGTGTCGTAGTTGGCACTGCAGTAAAGTATGATTGATGCAGGTGGTGTTGTATACTCGGCAGTTTTACGGGGCTGGTCTGTTCCACCATCACGCAAGTTTTGAACTAGTCCCATTCACACACAGAAGTCTTTAATTATGCATGTGGGCTTGGCTCTCAATTAGCGTACTTATCACCTCCCTCTTGGATCAAAGGAATAGTCGTTAGCGTACCAGTCCAATTATTTCAATCTACCGCCGAGTCTCACCAGAACTTTCTGTATCATCGCTTTTCATTCGCCGTCGCCAGAGATATATAGAGACTGGAAGGAAAGCCGACAGCCGACGTACCACAGTGCGTGGGGCTAAACAAAAGGCTGTAATTGCTGTGCCTTCCAGATAGTGAAAGAACAGGGAAGGCAAGGAGGTTAATCAGGTAGCGCCTGGTTTGCAGCTGTGTCGTGCGCCCCTTTCCGTGTCCCGTTTTTGCGTTGTTTGCTAAAGTACGTGTTTAAGATATACTTATTGTAGGGTCGAAATATGAAGCTATGTAGTCATTGATGAAACGCAGTGCGGTCCACTCATCATTATTATTATTGACAATCCTCTGCAGTCTTCTGCTGCTGTAGCAACAGCAGCGCGATTAGCTCCTTACAACAAAAACCCTTCGAAATGAACTTAACGGTACAAATCTGACCCAGACAGGAAGCGACTGCCGCAAACACCTGGGTAAAACAATGAACGGGGAACAATGTATTTCAATGAAGTAATTATTGAATTTCATATGTTTCACCGCCTCCAGCAATATCGCGGTGGAAGAAAGTGGCGCTTTTGACGCAGGAACTAAATTCTTTATTTGAATGGACAACTGCACCCTGGCCTGTAACTGGTAATGGTGGTTACCGCTCTTATACTGTATACTATTAGCTTCTCGTAATACTCGTTAGATGTTGAAGACCAGAACCACACGTCGCCACTCTTAGAGAGGTTATTTTCCGTTTTGATAAGCTATAGGCGACAAATGAAAGCGGTAAACCAAGGTTTTACCGTTCTCACAGGGGTAAAAGAAAAAAAAAGACGCCGAATATTTTCTCCTGCGTAATTTCAGATTTACGTCGTTCTGCGCCGCAAGTGCGAATCCTAAAGAAACATTCCTTGCGGCATCGCAGCACGCACAATGTGATATTGAGGAAGTCGTACTTATATAATAAATGCTTAGTATGATAAATGCCGTTTTTTTTTGTGTGTTTTTGTGCGTAAGCTTCTCAAACCAAAGAGGACGAAAACAAATGGACGACGACGCCCGAGATTGCACTCCAATATTGCGACATATAAGATGCCGAGCAGTATAACAAGGCCACTCTCTTCTTCGAGAAAATCAATAATACTCCTAAAGAAACTCCTATACTCCTATAAAGCGGCCAATTTGTATAATGCCGTTCCCACCATCCGGGCCTTCTGTTGTGCCAGGGAAGCCAGGCAAATCTTGATGCTTCAACTCAGAGCAAGCAAGGGGAAGTAATACCGCCAGTCGAGTTAGAGGCACGGACCGCTCAGTGTACAGCTGCTATCGAGCAACACAGAACTCAATTTAGAAAATGTCTTGCTGTCGTACGACGTTTTGTTACATTGCATGGTTACGCAGAGCTAAGAAATCTGGAAGAACTTGCTGGCACCAGGAATGGCTACACTTTACGTGCATAAGCACATATTTGTTCAAGTGAATATATATTCTGCCATTGTTGTTCCGTTCACTGGTGGTGGTGTTTTCATATAGACGGCCTTGTCTCGTCCTTGCCAGAAAACGGCTCAAGACGATTTTGCAGCTGTGCATCCCAGAGCGTGCTTCAAATTACAACAACGCAGCGCTACCGTCTATGGCATGGGAACTGATCTTTGCGGTTACAAACTCTGACGCGTACAACTTGATTCGAAAGTGTCATTGCTTGTTTTCAACCATGTCTCAACTTCCAAAGAGAGATCAGCGACATTCGCGATTCACCTATCCTACTTTTCTATGTGCTGACCAACCTCCCGCAGCATTACACAAAAAAGTAAACGTCACCTCCCCTGACGAAAACTCACCATGATAAGCGTAGCATTATATGAATTTCGGAATGCATGGTGCGGAATGCGTTATGCGTGGTAATGATGTGTATGTGGGTTGTGCTGATGTAGTAAGCGTTATTTATTTATATATGTGTGAGGCAGTACGAACACAGAGATGCACATATTTACATTGTCCCACATATACATTCCGCAACACACCGAGCACCATTTATTGCTACGCATATCTTCTACATTTCTCGCTCATGGAAGGAGGTCTAACGCCTCCTTTCTACGTATGGTGTTCGGGTAACGGCTAAAACGGACGGGCTCGTAGAATGTCTTGGGTCGGCGCACCTATTGTTACCACGGAGAATAGGTCGTTGCTACTGTACCCCAGATGGCAGCTATCAACCACGCACACAATGAGCTTAAACTGCGCATTCTCGCCCTGTATTGGGAAAATGGGTTTTCTGGCTTCACATGGAAATATTAGACCGACTCGTTGTACAACGCTATGCAATAAAACGAACAGTAGCAAAGAGGTCCTTCCTATACGGGTAAGGCGGATTTCACCTGCGTCTAACATGTAGTGAAGTCCGCCTGTTACTGAGAGAAATATTCTGTTGACTTAGCACAAACCCCTGGTTTGATCAGAAATAAAAATGCTCTGACCTATTCTTGATAGCCCTTAACATTAAATTGCCCATTCCGCCAAATTTGAGTGACAATAGAAGAGCCGGAAGAACGCCAACATTATACTAATCCATACGAAGGGAGACGTTAAAGAACTGAAGGATTATAGACCCATTAGCTTGCTTTCAGTATTGTATAAAATATTCACCAAGATAATTTCCAATAGAATCAGGGCAACCCTTGACTGCAGTCAACCAAGAGAGCAGGCTGGCTTCAGGAAGGAATATTCTATGAATGGATCATATCTATGTGATTAATCAGGTAATCGAGAAATCTGCGGAGTACAATCAACCTCTCTATATGGCTTTTATAGATTTTTGATTCAGTAGAGATACCAGTAGTCATAGAGGCATTGCGTAGTCAAGGAATACAGGAGGCATACGTGAATATTTTGGCAAATATCTACAATGATTCCACCGACTCGTTGGTTCTCTACAAGAAAAGTAGAAAGTTACCTATCAAGAAGGCAAGGCGACACAATCTCTGAAATGCTATTCGCTGCATGCTTAGAAGAAGTATTCAAGCTCTTAGAATGGGAGGCTTAGGAGTGAGGATCAACGGCGAATGTCTCAGCAACCTTCGGTTTGCAAATGACATTGTCCTATTCAGCAACAATGGGGACGAATTACAACAAATGATTGAGGACCTTGACCAAGAAAGTGTAAGAGCGGGGTTGAAGATTAATGTGCAGAAGACAAAGATAATGTTAAATAGCCTGGCAAGGGAACACGAATTCAGGATCACCAGTCAGCCTCTAGAGTTTGTAAAGGAGTACGTTTATCTAGGCCATTTACTCACAGGGGACCCTCACCATGAGAAGGAAATTTACAGACGAATAAAATTAAGTTGCAGTGCATACGTCAGGCATTACTAAATCCTGACTGGGAGCTTACCACTGTCGTTGAAAATACAATGTACAATCATTGCATTCTACCGGTGCTAACATATGGGGCAGAAACTTGGAGGTTAACAAAGAATCTCGAGAACAAATTAAGGACCGCACAAAGAGCGATGGAACGAAACTTGCTAGGCCTAACGTTAAGAGACAGGAAGAGAGCGGTGTGGATCAGAGAGCAAACGGGGATAACTGATATTCTAGTTGACATTAAAAATGAAAAATGGAGCTGGGCAGGCCATGTAATACGTAGGATGGATAACCGGTGGACCATTAGAGTTACAGAATGGATACCAAGAGAAGGGAAGCGCAGTCGAGGAAGGCAGAAAACTAGGTGGGGTGATGAAGTTGGAAAATTTGCAGGCGCAAACTGGAATCAGCTAGCGCAAGACAGGGGTAATTGGAGATCGTAGGGAGAGGCCTTCGTCCTGCAGTGGACATAAGTATAGGCTGATGATGATGACAATGATGACAAATTTTGTAACTCTATTGCACTGTCTGTGGCTTGGCACAGCATATGCACGTCACTTTTTGCACAGAATTCAGTTTGTTGCTAGTATTCAGTACCATTGTGGCCTCGCTGACTTCACGTCCAATCCCTCCCTTCTCGAGTGCCCACGACACCATTGGGCGAGGCCAAGACTAAAGGCTTACTTGGTGTTGTTAGACCGCCGACCTCTCACTCTGGAAAAGAAAAAAACAGTTGGCCCATGCCCAACAATCGAGTTACACTTGTCGCTTGTCGCTTTTGATTTCTTCGGAGAAAATACAAAAATATTAGGCGCGTACTAAGCGTTCGTATTGAGGCCACCAAGATGTCTTTAAAGCGATGCTTTCATTGCCCCTTCCTTCGACTTTTCCACTGTTGCCGCTGTTGTTGCTGTCTTGGCTGACGCGTCGGGAGGTGGTTGCGAACGTTTGCAATGTGACCTAAAAGGGTCGAACCCGAGCTCGATGGCACGAATAAGTCGGTGAAAAAAAACAGCACGAAATAAACACGGACAAAATAGGAACACAGGACAAGCACTAACTGCTCACTACTTCGGTTTATTGTGATCATACAAAATAATGATTGTATGATTGTATGATATATACTTTCTTCTCGTATAGACGAGAAGAAAGGGAACCGAGGGGCCCGATTATTATTAATAATATCAAAACAATCCAACAAAAAAATGACACCGAGGACAACATAAGAGAAATTGCTTGTACTTACTAATCGAATTATAGAAATGATAAATTAATGGAAATGAAAACGGATGAGAAAAGAACTGTCCGCACGAGGGGAACGATCCCACGTCTTCGCATTACGCGTGCGATGCTCTTACCATTGAGCTACCGCGGAGCCGTTTTCCCATCCACTTCCTGGGGTATTTATGTTTTTACAACTAGAACTTACCCTGGGAGTGTTAGCCAGCGCCACCACTCACAAACCATGGCGGCGCATGTAGAACATCCTTTGTGCCGCCGGCGTCAAGAGCACGTGATCGTTTTGGGTGATGGCAACTGGTCAATAAACCCGAATATGCTACCTGAAGGCATTCTTGTTGGCGGCGTCGTCGTCATTTGTACATAAGACTCATCATCATCTTTTGTCTCGTGTGGTGCTTCGTCTTTGACTCGGGCAGCTGCTCGGAAATAAAGGCATCGCATCGACCGACGTCTCACAAGTGGTGGAAAGTGCTTCGATTCCCACGTCCTCTTACTTTTCCGATTCCCCTGGAGCTCCGATCCGGTCGTCGTTTTCTCTCGCCTACCACGGTGATGGCAGAAACCAACCCGTCCACCAGTGCTGCTACCACCTCTGCTCAGCCCGCTGGGCCTACCTGGGCGGTGAACACCAAACACCGAGATCCTCCCGTCTTTGCCGGCCTCCGCGGCGACGACGTCGAAGATTGGCTCGATCACTACAACAGAGCCAGCGACGTCAGTCATTGGGACGACATGCACAAATTGCGGTATGTCGCTTTTTACTTAACCGAAGTTGCGAAGACATGGTTTTTTAACCACGAAAGTGACTTTTCGGACTGGCCATCATTCACCCAGCAATTTCGCCAGATATTCGGCATGTCCTCTGGACGCTCCGAAGTCGCGAAACAGAAGCTGGCAACGCGCATACATGAACGGGACGAGTCCTATACATCCTACAATGAGGACGTCCTCGCTCTCTGCCGCCGCGCACAGAGTGACATGGCGGAAGCTGACCGCGTTCGCCACATACTGAAGGGCATCAACGCGGTCGCCTTTAATGCTCTCGTCATGCAGAACCCAAACTGCGTTGGTGATATTATCACGGCCTGCCAGCGTCTAGACACGCTCCAGTCTATTTGCCTGCCACGCGCCTCTTGCGACCCTCATCTCAACGGTGATGCTGAGTTGCGAGCCCTGATACGCACTCTCATCAGGGAGGAACTTCACGGCCATCTTTCTGGACCTGCGACGCTTGCAACCGTTCGCCCCGCTCCTCCTGGACTGCGTGGCATCAAGGACGAACTGGCGTCGATGACAAACGCCCAAATGAACAAGCCTACTGCACCATTTCGTCCGCCAAGTTATGCCGAAATTGCCTCCCGGCCTCCCTCGACCGTTCAGTCTCCACCTGCCGAAGCTTACCGCGACCCCCTAGCTTCGCTGGCAGCGAATACTCCTGCACAGCCGTACTATTCTCCGTGGCGGTCGTCGCGCCCTGTTTGTTTCTACTGCGGTATTCGCGGCCACATTTCTCGCTTCTGCCGTCGGCGTCAGCAAGATGAAAGGCGGGGCTATGCTACCTTTGAGCGAGACAGCGCACCTAGGTTTGACTCCTACGTTCCCGGTCGTCACCCAGGTGAAAGGCGAGGCTACGACACTTTCGAGCGAAACAGGATACCAGGGCTAGATTCGTACGTTCCCGGACTGTACACAACCTCCTCTGGTCGCTCTCCTTCACCTTCCCAGGACATGGCTCGAGCATCCTGCTCGCCCCGGCGTTGCTCTCCTTCACCTTACCGCCGTTCCTCATCGCCCTTGCGTGCTGCTTCCCATGTTGTGGACACCCGTTCGGAAAACTAGAGGCTGCAGTTTTCAGAGGAGAAACTGCATCGTATCGGACTGTCCCAATTCCTCCTGCTCGCCCCGCCAATTTGCTCTCATTTTGTGTGGAAGGTGTTTCCGTTGACGCCCTTGTAGATACTGGCGCCGCTATTTCTGCTATACATCGTGAACTGTGCTTCCGTCTGCGAAAAGTGCAAATGCCGTATGTTGGTCCGATCCTATGTGGTGCCAATGACGTTCCCATCTTTCCTACCGGACAGTGCACAGCTCGCGACCTGATAGACGGTATTCGTCATCATGTGCAACTTGCGGTGCTTTCGACGTGCGCTCATCAGGTGATATTAGGATGGGACTTCCTGTCCGCTGCTTCTGCACTAATTTCGTGTGGCGACCCAAGGATCCACATCAGCGACACCGAGACTTATCCCGTTTTCGATTCCCCGTGTCCCAACCTCATTGCAGCAGCGGAACCAGACGAAGAACGTGTTCTTACCCTTGAGTCAATTGACAGACATTGTCGACGGAGGCGCATTGGTTGTACCTTCTCAGCGCTGCATTTCTCGAGGACTCGCCATCGCTTCTTGCTTGGTCCGGTTCTCGAGTGGCTATGCCAACCTCACAGCCTTTAATACGACTCCTGAGCCACTACTACTGCCGGAAGGGTCTACTGTCGCCAAGCTCGCCGACGCTGCGCCGGTATGTGTCGTCAGTGTTTCACCTGCCACATCTTCTGCGCATTGTACGCCCGCTGAAGGCCACACTAGTTCTATTAAGGCCACCTTGAGTGCAGATCTCAATCCGGCCCAGACGGATGCACTCCTCACCATTTTAATGAAGCATGAAGCTTGTTTGGACGTTTCTTCGCGAGGCCTGGGTCAGACCACTGTAACTACTCATCGAATTGAAACAGACGGCTCTCGCATCATTCACCGTCGCCCGTACTGTGTGTCACCTTCGGAGCGAGAAGTTATAGAAGAACAAGTGAACGACATGCTGACACGCAACATTATAAGGCCTTCAGCAAGCCCTTGGTCTTCTCCTGTTGTGCTTGTTAAAAAAAAAGGATGGTTCTGTGCGCTTTTGCATCGATTATAGGGCGCTAAACAAAATTACCCGTAAGGATGTTTATCCAATGCCTCGTATTGACGATGCTTTGGATACCTTACAAGGCGCCGAGTATTTCTCGAGCCTCTACTTGCGCTCCGGATATTGGCAGATTCCAATGGATGAACAAGATAAAGAAAAGACTGCGTTTGCTACACCTAATGGCTTTTCGAGTTTAACATGATGCCTTTTTGAACTGTGCAATGCACCAGCTACGTTTAACATATGATAGATACAGTACTCCGTGGCTAAACATGGAAGACATGCCTTTGTTACTTGGACGACATTGTCATCTTTTCGTCGAGTTTCTCCCAGCACCTACAACGTCTAGACCAAGTTCTGACATGTCTAGCAAACGCTGGTCTCCAACTCAAAACTAAAAAGTGCCGCTTTGCAAGCCGAAGCAATTAAGTATTGGGCCGCGTCGTCAATAAGCATGACATCCAGCCTGATCACGATAAAATCGCTGCAATGCTGCAATTTCCGCCACCAACCACACTTAAAGAACTCCGAAGCTTTCTAGGACTAGCGTCCTACTTCCGCCGCTTTGTCCGTGACTTCGCCACCATCGCCGCTCCTCTACACAAACTTCTAACTTCAACCGCGGCTTTTGTCTGGTCGGACCACTGTGAAGCCGCCTTCCAAACCCTCAAACGGTTTCTCACGTCAGGGCCCGTGCTCCGTCATTTCGATGCAACCGCCCCTACGATTCTACACACTGATGCCAGTGGGCATGGAATTGGCGCTGTCCTGCTGCAGCGGAATCAGAAGTCTGAAGAGCAAGTCGTGGCTTATGTCAGTCGTGCTCTTTCTCCTGCTGAGCTTAACTACACAATTACCGAACAGGAATGCCTCGCCATCGTGTGGTCAACACAAAAATGTCGACCCTATCTCTATGGCCGCCATTTCACAATTGTGACCGACCATCATGCTCTCTGTTGGTTGTCGTCCCTGAAAAACTTGTCTGGACGCCTAGGCCGTTGGGTACTGCGCTTGCAGGAATATGACTTCACTGTCACGTATAGGTCCGGCAAACAACATCAAGATGCCGACGCTTTGTCACGCTGCCCGCTGTCTCCAAACGCCCATGCTTCACCTTCGGTCTGCGCGTCACCATCTAGCCACACGTCTCAGCACACGTCCAGTAGGCCGGGACAGGCGGTTGCCTTAGTTGACTTTCTTCCGTCTACTGACCTCGTCTCACTCCAGCGTACTGACCCATACTGCCGAACGCTGATCGACCGACTTACAGTCGCTTAAGACGACAACTTTCACGTTTTAAGCTTCAGGGGGGAGCGTTATTTCGATTAATCTACCATCCTTCCGGTAACCGGTGGGTATCAGTCATACCTCGCTCACTTCGACTCCAAGTATTAGAAGCATTTCACGACGACGCGACGGCTGGCCACTTGGGCTTCTTTAAGACCTACGACCGCATCAAAACGCGTTGTTTCTGGCCGGGCCTTTCCATCTCTGTCGCCAAATACGTTGGCTCCTGCGCGTCATGCCAACACAGAAAACGCTCGACATCCCTTCCAGCCGGTCCTCTGCAGCCTCTAACATGCCCGTCCACTCCCTTCGAAATTGTGGGCATAGACTTGTACGGACCCCTCCCACTCACGCCCGCTGGTCACCGCTGGATCGTTACCGCAGTGGATCATCTAACGCGGTACGCTGAGACAGCTGCTCTTCGCTCTGGTACTGCCTCAGAAGTCGCCGAGTTTTTCGTGCAAGGTATCGTTTTGTGCCATAGCGCACCTCGTGTGCTCCTGAGTGACCGTGGCAAGACGTTCCTATCGCATGTCCTTCGTGAAGTCCTCCAGGCCTCTGACACCATCCTAAGACCACATCAGCGTACCATCCGCGAACAAATGGCCGTACCGAGCGTTTTAATCGCACTTTGTCCGACATGATGTCAATGTATGTTCGACCCGATCACACCAACTGGGACACCATTCTACCTTTCGTGACGTTTGCGTATAATACTGCCGTCCGACGTACAACCAATTACAGTCCCTTCTTCCTTGTGTACGGTCGTGCGTCGTCTTTCGTCTTGGACACTACACTCCTTTCAGCACCTGCTGCTCCATCCGCGTCTCTTTCTGAAGAATTTGCTTCTCGCATCGCCCGCTGCCATGAAATTGCCCGCGCCAACACCGCTACCATTCAGGACAAAAGAAAAGTTCGCTATGATGCGACGCGTCGCGTTGCTTCGTTCCACCCAGGAGACGAAGTTCTTTTGTGCACACTTGTTCGCGCACCGGGCCTCTGTGAAAAGTTTCTCCACAGATATCTCGGCCCCTACACCGTTTTGCAAAGAACTTCGGCCGTTAACTACCGCGTCACTCCTGTCAGCTCAGCTATACTGACGGCCGCCGCCGCACTACGGAAATCGTTCACGTATCTGCCAACAACCGCGCTCGTCGCTCGCTCGCACCGTCACTTATCTCCACACGGCTCTGACCTTTATGCGCCGTGCATTCGCCGCTCAGTTTCCGTTGAAGCGATAGACCGCACGTACCTTCGCCGCTGCGGCGTATGCTTGCTGCCAGCGTTTTGACAGTCGTTGTCTGCAGTCATTCAGTGTGATCTATTCGTGTTTGTTTGTGCGCGCTCACACCACGCTTGTTCATTCAGTTAGTAATAGTCGGGCCACATTTTCCAACGCACGCTACACATGCAATGCTGCCCGGATCGGCAGTGCAGCGCTACAGGTGTGTCCCTTCGCACGCGCTGCCCACGGGAAGCGCTTCTCATCAACACCACCGTTTCACACGCGCCTTCTCGTGCTCATCGAGTCTCTCTTCATGTCGGTCTACTTACGCCGCAGCACACCTGCTTACTTAATCAGCTCATGTTTACTACAATTCATATTGCTACCAAAGCCACTCACCTTACTTCGTATGACATTGCTGTGTTGCTATCGCATTCATTGCTTCGCCCTTAGGGCGAAACTGTGACATTTTTTGTGTGTTTGCACAAGCTTATTTTTTTAAATGTGTTAGGCTTATTTCTTAATTATTATTTTTTTCTTTTTTTGCTGTTGCGAACCTGCAATCTCGTGAGTTCGTGCACGGCATTCCGTGCCAATTTTCCGCCATGGAGCCCAGCGAGGTGACACCGCGGAACGCGATCCTTTGTTGCCGAATGAGCCTTGTGTTGCCTCGATGACCACACCACCAAGGAGCCTCGGCAAGAACAAGGGTGGCCACATCCTGAACAGCGATTCACGCAACATGATCTCCCACTTCAAAAGGTTTGGCGTAACAGGGAGCCTGAACGCAGCGTGGAGGACACGAGGAAGTTTGTCGCCGACATGCTCGATGTCAGCGAAAGGACTGCGTTCAGGGTGAGGGAGGAAGTTAAAGCTTCGCACTTTTCGGGTGGCAAACTGACGACGCCCTCGCGAAAGCGCCCACGCACTGCGGAGAAGAGAAGACGCAGCGCGAAGTTTGACAGCTTCACGTTGTGCGTGCTGAGGTCATGTGCGCACGATTTCTTTCGTCGCAACGAGATACCGACGTTCGAGAAGATAACTACCGAGTTCTCTGAGCGTATGGAACTCCCATCACTAAGGCGGTGTACTGTGCGTCACCTGCTTGCCGAGATCGGCTTCAAGCACAAAAAAAGAAGCCGCAACTCGCTGCTTATCGACCGAGATGACATCACCGATTGGCGGAATCGCTACCTCCGTGACGTGGAGCGCTACCGAGCGGAAGGCCGAAAGATCTTCTGCCTGGACGAGACATGGGTGCCGGCGGGACACACTCGGTCGATCGTGTGGACAGACACTGTGGTGCATAAGCGCGGACGCCTGTTCGTTCGAGCAAATGGCCTGACGACGGGTCTAAACCAACCTTCTGGGAAAGGTCAGCGCCTGATCGTGACGCACATCGGCAGCGAGGATGGCTTCGTCGATGGCTGCTTGGATGTATTCCAAGGCCAAAAGACAGGCGACTACCACGAGTAAATGGACGGCAATCGCTTTGAGGGCTGGTTCAATGACGTTGTGCAGCAGTTGCCAGCTGGTAGCGTCATTAGTTTAGACAATGCACCTTACCATAGCCCGCGAGAAGAGAAATTGCCGACGACGGCCTGAAAGAAGGAAAAGATACAGGAATGGCTCACAAGCAAGAAAATAACCTACGGTGAAAGGATCATAAAGGAGCAGCTGCTTGAGCTGGTGGCATCTGTAAAGTCACGCTTTCCGAGTTACATCGTAGACAACATAGCTGTAAGGGCCGGTTGCATTGTACTCAGGCTTCCCGCCGTACCACTGCGAATTGAATCCCATTGAGCTTGTGTGGGCCAATGTAAAAAATGGCATCGCTGCGGACAACAGAGACTTCAAGCTGTCCACGGTCAACGCCATCTTGAGAGAGAAAATCAAGCAGGTAATGGCGGAAGACTGAAGGAAGAGCATTCAGCACGTGATGGACTTGGAGGCAAAGTTCAGACTTGACACGTCTGGGAGTGAGCGCATTCAACCCATCATCATCCAGCTGGGTGAAGATGACACTGAAGAAAGCGACTCCGACTGCGAGCTGTCTGGCATTGTGCCACTCGACGAAGTATAACGGCTTCTTATTAACGAAAGAACAGCCCTTATTAAAGCTACCAAAATGTTGCCGGTGGGTTCGCAACAGCGAACCATCCATTCCGTGACCTCTCAAATAAATAAGCAGTTCTATTTATGGCGTATTCCTTATAATAGAAGCTCAATTCTTATAAGCAACGTCCTGCACACATCGTGCTCGATTTAAGAAGTGGCATAGAAACACATTTAAATGCTGGCATATCTGAATTGTAACACTATTGTTAACCATGATTATCGTTGGCGGGCTCAAAATGCTCATTCGGGCAGCCACCGTCAAGTTTGACGCGCCCCATAGTGAAATAGCAGAAGTCAGAGCACGCTTTATGGTTCTGTTAGCAGTCTGCACTGGAAATCACAGTCATGTCATAGCCAGTGCTGGTGAAAAAGCAGAAGTCAGCACGAAACTGACAGCCACTGTTAGCAGCTTGCACGCCAAAGCACATTCATGTGGTTGCATTGTTTATATTGGTTTTCTGGCTCACACAAGTAATGCGAATAAGAAAACAAATATAAAACATCATTAGCTTAGTGAGGCCCAAAATGGTCTTTCAGGCAGCCACCGTCGAGTTTGACGCGCCCCATAGTGAAATAGCAGAAGTCAGAGCACGCTTTATGGTTCTGTTAGCAGTCTGCACTGGAAATCACAGTCATGTCATAGCCAGTGCTGGTGAAATAGCAGAAGTCAACACGAAACTGACAGCCACTGTAAGCAGCTTGCACGCCAAAGCACATTCATGTGGTTTCATTGTTTATTTTGGTTATCTGGCTCACACAAGTAATGCGAATAAGAAAACAAATATAAAACATCATTAGCTTATTGAGGCCCAAAATGCTCATTCAGGCAGCCCCCGTGGAGTTTGACGCGCCACTTAGTGAAATAGCAGGAGTCGGAACACACTTTATGGCTCCGTTAGCAGTCTGCAATGAAAATTGAAGTGTTGTCATAGCCAATTTATAATTTATTAATGTGACTCGGGCAAGTAACGCGAATGCAAGCACAATTATTAACGTGATTAATTTTGCTATCATTTTTTGTCATACTTACGTACCGGAAAAATGCTCAGCAAAGTTGAACGTGTTTTAGTGAGTCATTTTATTCATTACAAGCCGTAGGCAAAGTGACGGACAGATTGAGACAGTGATATTGGTGAAGTAATAATTGGTGAACATTGCAAAAGCTCTCACAGCACTGCTTTGCTGGACTCCATTCACTAGAATACTGCGTTTGTAATGATGAAAGCGTCAAGACCGGAAATGATACCCCACTGCACAATGTTATATATGTGTACCACCACATGTGACGGGAAGCGAAACCATCTGTTTATTAAGACTGAATGCAACAACATAGCAAGGTGCTGTTTCACAATATGGCACCATTTCATGTGCACTTCTGGCAAGCTGCCGTATGCACTGATGCATAAGCACATTAACAGGGGTAAGAGACGAAGTAACTGTGCAAGCCACGTGATGCTTTTAACGTTTTGTATCTGTCAATGTTTCTGTTGTCACAGCTGATAGAACTTTCTTTAGTGCAAGTTGGTTAATCACGTTGCGGCAATAGCATAAGAAGCAAGATCAGAATAGTAGGAGAAAACAAAGCAAGATGGCAGACTGAGAAGGCAACGTAGACGAGAGAGAAAGGCTTTAATGACATCGAAGAGGCCAGCCCTGCTATGCACAGGACTTGGTGCTTTGAATGAGCCGAGTTAATTGAATTGTAAAGAAAGATGTAGTTGCAACATGCTTACAAGAACAAACGCAAAAATAAAAGGACAGAAATAGGAATAAACAGATACACGCACGGAAGCACTCACATATTCACACACATGCACCCCAGCGTGAGCGCGAAAACTAGGATCTAAAATACAAAAAAGGGTAAAATAACAAATATGCACAAACACGCAAGAAAAAACACACACATTTAACGCAGACGCGGGTAGAACTATTAGGAGTCAGTTCACAAGCAGCTGTGCCTACTTTGTCGTACTTTTTTTTTAAATGTACATATTGGCTCTATTGCCTTCACTGCCATAGGAATTTTTTAGTAGCGACATATCACGACAATCGAAAAGCAGCGCAAAGCTGTGTTGTGGGAAAGCAAGTCGAGCGCTGGCAGCACAACTTATGCGCGATTGTGTCACAGCAGGCATTCTACAGCTGGCGCGTGCAGTGAGCGAAGAGTTCTAAGCCACACAGCGACGCGAATTCATGCCAAGCTCCCTTGTAACGCCACCAGTGTATCAGTCATACGTTTATATTACCATTGAGGCTGATATTAAGGAAAGAAACACTGCTCCCAAACGTCTGACTGTTAATAATCTAATGACATTCGCTCAAGCAGCGCGTGTGTCACAAAAGAGCGCTTAATCCAAGCGCGCGCCGCGTGTCACGCAAGCCAGCGAAAGAATACGCCGGCCCCGCGGCAACTTCAACAAAGGGGAAGAGCGCATACGCCTCAAGCAACAACGCGAACCACGGCGCCGAAACGTGTGGAAGAGACTCGACGAAGCGACGTTAACCGGAGAGAGAGAGAGAGAGCACACGCGCGCGCCAAGACACCTTCTCACCCGGCGAGTCGACATACATTACTACCGCGTGAGCATACACCAACAGGATGAGTCATCACCCCCCCCCCCCCCCCCCCGCTCGAGAATGCTCCGACAGCGGCGGCCGAAGGAACGAGAAAAGCCTCGAAGCTTCCCCCAGCTTTGGCCATGCTACGAGATCACGACTCCGATAGGAATGTTCGAGAACGCCTGTGGAAGCTATATAACCGCCGTGCGAGAATCGTTTAGTGGAATTCAGGAATTCAGGAATTCGGGAGTTCGAGAGTTGAGTCCGCACCGGTGAAATGATGTAACGTGAAGACCAAGCGTCTACGGAAGAAGGGGATTCCCCGGCAAGCTAGTCGACGAGTTCATCGAGCGTCTGCATTTACGGAAGAAGTTCCTTCTTCGAGATTTTCCCAGAGTTACGCCGAGATCGTACGACTTCAAGACCAACACTGGTGAATACGATTGGACACTTAGTGTTCCTTTCTCAGTTTGTCGTTTACGTGTTGGACTCTTATTGCTTGTCGTTAATTATTTTCCTGTGTTTTGTGAATACCCACCTGATTTGTATTGTGTTGTGTCTAGCCTAAGTGTGCAAGTGTGTGTGTAACTGCCTTGTGTGAAGAATATATTTTGTTGTGTTTTGATAACTCTGGGCTCTGACTCGGTCTTTGGACAGCAACCGGCGTTCGCTGGCGCACCAGAGGGCACATTCTTAATTGTCCTTGCTTTCGTGGGATTATTTTCGGAAGCTGATAATTCGGCTTTGGAATTTGGTCCGGCGTCTGCGCCTCGTTCACCGGGGTCTGTGACAGCGTGTTAGTCACTGATTGTTAGCATTGGTGGGAAGCAATCAATCCACGGTGCTACACAACACTCGAATGACGCTGCTAGACGCTCGGCTATCTTATCACACTGCTGCCAACGATCGGTCGTTTGCGCGCTGAGCTGGCAGCAACGAATCTTTGCGTTGGAGGTTGCTTTCGCAAATCTCTTCTGTTGAGAAACTCGTAGGTTGGTTTCATCCGCGCACGCTTTTCTCATTTATCCTGATAATGGTTTTGCTCCATCACTTGCCACGTCCGACGAAAAACGCAGGGGCACAGTACACAAACACATCCGCCGCTCACAGTAGGTACCAGACTTTAGCAAACTCTCCTCGTCATAACTTCGCTTAGGATCAAAATAAAACACCATGAAACAAACACGCACGATGTTTGTTTGCAGCGGTATATCGCCGCGGGATCCTGTTTCCAGACGATGTTCGCTGCAATCTTTCTTCGCCGGCTCACGGCTCAGAACAAACGCACGCGGCACAAATTGCGCATCGTAAGCTCACAGTAATATTTCCGGCATGACAGACCACCACGAACAATTCGAATTCACTCTGACGAAGGGAGACGCACACAGCTGACGCGACTCGGCCCAGTTCGAAGCGAGGGCGGCCATGTTAGGCATGTTCTTCGTCGGCGATGTCACCGGCCGTCCGGCTCATGACGTTACCTGAAGTGCGCGCCTATTGGTGGAGGCTCGTATGCATCCGCCTTTGAGGGGCAAATGCCGCTGCCTTCTAAAGTCGTACCCGACCACAGTTGTGCTATCTGTGTACTACGTAGACAAACGCCGAGTGGTAAAATTTAACACCACATCACGACTGTCCTATGCCGTCAAAATCATCGCCAAATATCGTCAATGAACACAAACAACGCAGAAGGCTCTTACATACAGTGCATGCGTGGGATCTGCATAATCTTTACGCACCTATATAGATCGTATATGTGTAGCTCACGTCAGATTTTGTTATGTGCTGTTTATGTGTCTTTTTATGTAGATATGCGTATATACGCCAGTTGCTTCATCTGCAAAACTTTCAAATTATTTGATTGTTTTCTGATCCTTTTGTGCACTGCACTTTTTTATGGAGCTGTGTGTGTCATTTTACTTGGAACTTCGCAAATGTATGTGATGACCCGCCGGGGTGGCTCAGTCACCTAAGGCGTTGCGCTGCTGATCACGAGGTAGCGGGATCGAATCTCGGCCGCGGCGGCCGCATTTCGATGGAGGCGAAATGCAAAAACGCCCGTGTGCTTGCGTTGTAGTGCACGTTAAAGAACCCCAGGTGATCAAAATTAATCCAGAGCCCTCCACTACGGCGTGCCTCATAATCAGAACTGGTTTTGGCACGTAAAACCCCAGAAAGAAATGTATGTGGTGTTTGACTGTCTCCAGTGATTTTCCGTCTTCTGGTGAATTAAGCTTAGCTTGCCCTGTGAAGGAACGTAGCCGGGGCTCATAAAGGTGTCAACCTCGCCTTTAAATACCTATTAACAAATATTTTAACACGAAAGTGTTTTATGCCGGGGTCCACCAAGACTTCACTGACGTATTTCCGTCACGGAAATACGTCAGCTTACAATGTACACGAACATAATACAAAGAAAGAAACCAGAAGAAAAAGTTCCACAAACATGCAAAATTTGGAAATCGAACCCACGACCTCTCGGTCCGCGACGATAGATCGCCGAGCGTTTAACCCATTGCGCCACAAACGCATTTGCAGAGAGCTACACAGACGCGCCTTATATATCTAACACTCCTCCGTGTACCCGCGCTCTTGCTCGGGGCGGTGCCGCCGCCTACGAGCAGAAAAGAGAAGTACTGCATTATGACACTAACGCGCACCGACAGTGAACGCTTCGGTGGTCTCAGCACTACGACGCCTCGATGCCAGCATTCGAAGGGACGCTGGCATCAAGAAGCACTACCAACACCACCTAGGTGGCGTTCACCGTACTCAGCACAGCGGAGCGTGGCCTCCGCAATTAGCTCTGAAAATGTTTCTGAAGTTGATCGCGGAGGCTGCAATTACGACGCGCTGTACGCGCTGATTTGACTCGGTGACGATTCAGTTACGTGCTTTGTCTTGCGCGTTGTATTAGTGTGTCAGTTACGTGCTTCGTCTTTTTTTAATACGTCAGGCTCTCCTTGCATAGTAAGCCAGAGTTCATAGGATGTGAAAGTAGGTAAAAAAGACATGCAGTGCATTTAGTTTCAACTGGAACTGCTATAGCTCACACGGAGCTGCGCAGCCAGTATTACTCTTTTATTTTCAGGATTCCTGGCACCGCTCCTTTTCCTTGCGTTTCTTTTGGACGCACTGCTCGGCTCGTGGTATAAAAATAACGTCTACATGTTGCTCTAATGATTGCAGCTGCAAACCATCAATCCCTTTTAGCTGCCGCCCCGTTTCAAGAAACATAATATGTCGTTCTATATACCGGTGCTCTCAGACATAATCCATTTCGACTGTAATATTGGAGCGGAAACGCATGTCGTTTCTAATGTCGGCCAACTGATAAGTTCGCCGAAAATCGTGTGCTCCGCACGACATAAAATTGTCTTTCATGGAGAGCGCCGCCGACAAAAGCCAATTTTAGGCAGCTGTCAAGGTAATACCGAACGAGAGAAAGAGACAAGGACAGTGTACGAATGCTTCGCATCCCTATTTCCTCTTTTGCTTTTTCGTCGCTTGATTTTGTTTCCACGTGCCCCTGCAGTCTCTAAGATCGTCGAGGATCCTGGAAACGTTATTACGTTCAGTGGAAGGTCGCCTGACATTTCAGTACAGCAATATCTGCCATTGAATGAAATGACAGGGCTACTTTTGGTAAATGTCCATTGTAATTTTCCAAGTGGAGGCAGCCATGCCACTGTCATGGCAGAACAAAGAAAGTAAGAAAATTGTGCCGTAATTTGTTCAAGAAATCCACTGAGAGCGATGAATAATTTCCTAGTGTTCATTCTAACGACCAAAAATTTGTTCTGGTGTGCTCCTCTCAGCAAAAAAAAAAAAAAAGAAGAAAGAAAAAACAGATTTTCTTAAATCTAGTTCTGAATTCCTACATATAAAGAAAAATACAATCGGTGAGGCAACGGCAAGAAAATAAACCGCTATATTAGGGCTCATTATGGTGTCCTAAGTGAAAGCTAAAGGGCTTTAAAGAAATCTTGATAGCGGACTTTACCCATTTGGTCAAGCTTCTGAAACAAAGAACATACATTGCTTGCGTGTTTGTTCATTTCTTTCGACAAACTTTAATCAGTCTTGTGGTTGAACATTTCTCTCCCTTCTAATAGAGGCTCGATGCTCCTTCTGGTTGTAGCCGCGATGTGCTGTTTCAGTTTCCGGCCCTTTGATGAAAAGTCAACCATCATTCAAGAATTGAGAATGATCGTTTTATTATTCGTTGTTTTCTTTTTTTTTTTTTTTTGAGGGGGGGGGGGGGGGGCTGGAACAGGCAATTTTGTCTAGAAGCACCGTCTCGTATAAGTATGCTAGAAGATGATGACTGAAGGCGGTGGGGAAGGGGGAGGCGATGTCGATGAGCTGGACGCGATAAAATAAATTAAAGAGCGTCGTGCACAGCTCCAATTTTTTTTGCTTGGTATATAGTCTATGTGCATTCGGGTGCCAAAGAAATTGACAATGTCTACACGATCGTGATATGAAGATAATGCACACTGCTACCATTTTTTCATCATCATTATCATCACTTATTTTACCCTTAAGGGCCCCTTCCAGACCATTACATAAGGGGGAGAAATTGTCAATGTCGACATGATCGTAATATGAAGATAGTGAACACTGCTACAATTTTTTTATTATCATTATCATCACTTATTTTACCCTTAAGGGTCCTTTCCAGAGACTTACATAAGGTGGAGACTAGAAATAGCAAAAAGGACGTGTCATAAAACGAATGCAGTAATTAACAGAAGGGCAGCCGTTTCCCAGACATATAAATACGTGGCGAGGAGAGAAAAGCACAACATTTATATCGTTAATAATTGGTATAGTAATAGCAGTAGCGGGAAATTAAAGTAAACAGAAACTGCCAATACATAAAGGAGGAGGAGCAAAAGAGGAAAGAAACCCAGAAAAATATTTTTAAAAACATTGATAAGCAGTAATTAACATATTGACATTCAACCAGACAATGAAATACAAAGGCTGTACAATAAAGGAATAAATTGCGATCATTTTTACCCTACAATGTGTTCATTTATAACAGTAGTACCAAAAATAAAATAGAGAACGTGCAAGCCAATAATCAAACAGTGTTTTACATCGATGATCAAGCAAAAAGTGTTGTTAAAGAATCCCTGTATGACGCTCAATCTGTATCACGCTCAAGAACGGCAGCTTCGGGAACACTGCTCCATTCTTCGATGGCTGTCGGAAGGAATTATTTACTAAATGCAAGCGTTGTACCATGAAGACGTTGAATGCTTTTAGAAATAAATACGCTACGAGAAGCTCGAGAGGGCGGAAATCCAAGTCAAAGACCAGAACCAGGTCCGGCAGTAGGTCGAAAACCCTGAGTCACGTGAGCCCCATGGAACAAGAGGTGAGCTGGACAGAACGCTGCCTCCCTAAGTCACAGATACGAAATGACAAAACCAAGCAACAGACACAGCCACCGCGAGACGCAGACGCAAACACGAACAATACTGTACAGGCGCTTATGGCGGCCCTGTAGTGCAGGAACTGCGCACAGCTACAGGAGGAACGAAGCCGAAGCAAGTCGCCAGAGCAAGAAAGTTCACCCGAAGCCTGAACACCGCCACCGACGCCGCAGCGCGCGTCCACTCCCTCGATAGTGGAGGAGAAGGTTGAGCAAATGAACACCGAGACGCCGCCCGAGCCGGATCCGACAGCGCAACCGCTCGAAGCGAGAGCAACGACCTGCGAAAGAGGTATTCAGGAAAACAGGAAGGCCATCCAAGTGCTACATCTGCAAATGGAGAGGAGGGGATTTGACGAGCTCCGACAGATGACAACGCAACTACACGAAGTTTTCACCCCTCTGGAAAAATATCAGCGCCATAAGAAGCCGCGAGTCTATCCATACAGAGAGGCGGCGCTCTAGCAAATGCTACGAGAGGATCAAAGTGGCCAGAAAACCGAATGATCGACGCGTAGGTGTCACCGTTTGGTCGTAGAATTGTCGCGGCTACACTCGCAAGAGGGCGACGCTGCTGCAGTGCATTGCCAAACACGACAGACCACCGGACGTAATAGCTTTACAGGAAACCGGAAAACCACCGATAGTCACTGGGTATCCCACTCATGCGGCAGCAGAAGCACGTACGGCCACACTCTTGAGCAAACACCTCACTGCAATAGACCGCACTTATGTGGACACGGGAATCGATCACGTCTTCACGGAAATAGTACCGCAGCGCAGGGGAAGCACGAGTCGTTTTATACTTAATATTTTACAGCGTCAGCGCGCCGAAGTAAACGCTGGGGCCCCTGGACAACTTGTTACAGCAAGCGAAGAAACTGGTTGGACGACACGGCAACCTCATACTAGGCGACTTCAACGCGGCGCATGAGGAGGGGGGTACGTCAGACACACCAAAAAGGGCACGACCTTGTACACATATAAGGCCGTGCAATATTACCGACTTACGATAGGGAAGGACCCGACATATCCAACGAGGGTAGGCAACAGCACGGCCCTCGGCACCTGTCCCGATCTTGCGCTCGCGTCCAGATGTCGGAATGTCGATTGGGAAAACAAACACTAGGGTGTGCGAATATTCGAGTTCCGAATTCGAATCGAATAATATCTAATCGAATAATTCGATTAGATTTTCGAATAGCTAGTATTCGAAGCTTAAAATAATTAGATAGTACTAATATCTAAAATGCGACAAAGGCCGATGGTGCAACTTGGTTAAGGTGGCGTGGTTAAACTAATGCTAACGTCGTTACAGTAGGCCTTTCGTTAAAACTTTCACCATGGTATCCTGGTTCAAAAGCGAGCGCATGTTTATATTAAAGGAGATTATATGCCATTTCCGCACGTAAAGAAGGCCAGCAAAGAAGGCCAGGGAACAGTCTGGGACACTGTCGAACTGCTGGTGTCAAAAAAAAAAAAAAAAAGAAAGAAAGGAAAGAAGCCAGCACAATGAGCTCACACCTTATAGTCAAGAAGTTGAAAAATACTTCAATGAGCACGCTGATCCCAAGAAAGGATGATCCTTTGAAATATTGGAGAGCATGGAGCTTAATTGTATCCAGGAATCTCCGAAATTACTTTGCGATACCTTCCTATTCCTGCTACAGAGGTGCCCAGTGAACGCATGTTTTCAACTGCAGGAAGCACTGTAACCTCGCGGCGAGAGAGCCTGAAGCCAGGTCAGTGGAACAGCTTGTATTGCTGCATGACAATTTGTAGCCTTGCGGTAGCAGTCACTCACCACTATGCGTCCTCGAGGACATGAGCAGACATCATTACTTTGTTCTTTCTGTAATTTTTCTATTAAATCTTTTGTGTTCGATATTCGATTCGATATTCGATATTTTTGGCCACTATTCGGCACTATTCGATTCGAATTCGATTCGAGATGAAATTTCACTATTCGCACACCCCTAATTGTCTATAACGAGACGCTAGGAAGCGACCACTTCATACTCGGCATCGTGTTACAGACGGGCACGTAGTAAGATAAGACAGGAGCGCTGACTCTGCTCGTCTGGAAGGGACACATTCTGAGACGCCGGCTCCTGCTTCACGGCGTGTTCGCCAGACGGTGCTACGTCTGGCGAACACGCCGTGAAGCAGGACATCTAAAAAGACATCTAAATAAAAATGTGGTTGATCCCTCTTATATAGGAATCGGTATAGAACACGAAAGTGAAACGTGTCTTCACAGAAGTAGTGTAATGTTTATTGCACATTGATATATAATGTCTATTGGTGTTTTGTGGCTAAAGCGCCCTTAGGCGTTGATGCACCCACGCTGACGCCTGGTGGCACGTCTCCTCCATCGCGACTACCAACGTCGATGACCATGAGCAACCGTCGTGCATATGGAAGCTGCACTACGCTGCACACGCTAGCACAACGCGAAAGACGAAGCACGTAACTGACACACTAATACAACGCGCAAGACAAAGCACGTAACTGAATCGTCACCGAGTCAAATCAGCGCGTACAGCGCGTCGTAATTGCAGCCTCCGCGATCAACTTCAGAAACATTTTCAGAGCTAATTGCGGAGGCCACGCTCCGCTGTGCTGAGTACGGTGAACGCCACCTAGGTGGCGTTGGTAGTGCTTCTTGATGCCAGCGTCCCTTCGAATGCTGGCATCGAGGCGTCGTAGTGCTGAGACCACCGAAGCGTTCACTGTCGGTGCGCGTTAGTGTCATAATGCAGTACTTCTCTTTTATTGCGATAGCAATTATATGGACACTCAAAAGCAGATTTCTGCCGTCGGCGTCGCCGTCGACGTCGCCGTGAGGTTCCGTATGACGTCAATGGAGATGAAATCGTGACCGCGCGCCGCCGAACGCTGTATGTGCGAGTGAAAGGGCACGAGGGACGCGCTCTTTCACGGGGAGTGAACGCACGGCGGAGAACAAACGCGCGTTCCGCGCCGTGCTTGCTTAAGGGCTGCAGAAGTAGGCGTCTCTTTCCTCCTTTACAATCACCATATATGTGGAGCAAACGCGCCTTCTTCCGATGCGCGAGAGGCCGTGGGGGAGGGAAGGAAGGGGGAGGGAAGGGAGGCGACGTTTAGCTGCGGCACCAAGTGCCTATTTATATCAGAGGCTCCGGCAACAGTCACCAACGCCGCACGCATTTTGAGCGAACGCGGGCAAAACGCCGACGGCGTCGACAACAGTTCTGCGCGTTGCCGGTGCTGCTGCATGTCCAAGTTTATACAGCTGATAAAGCTAATATCATTACTCCGTATAGCTCTCTACAAATTTGCTATCGCAATTGATGCTTCACCTTTCAGGTGAAACTGCGACAACTTTTCTGCTCGTAGGCGGCGGCACCGCCCCGAGCAAGAGCGCGGGTACACGGAGGAGTGTTAGATATATAAGGCGCGTCTGTGTAGCTCTCTGCAAATGCGTTTGTGGCGCAATGGGTTAAACGCTCGGCGATCTATCGTCGCGGACCGAGAGGTCGTGGGTTCGATTTCCAAATTTTGCATGTTTGTGGAACTTTTTCTTCTGGTTTCTTTCTTTGTATTATGTTCGTGTACATTGTAAGCTGACGTACTTCCGTGACGGAAATACGTCAGTGAAGTCTTGGTGGACCCCGGCATAAAACACTTTCGTGTTAAAATGTTTCGTATGCGGGCATAAAAGCGCTACCGCGTGTTTATTTGCGCTTTTATTATTTGTGCGCATATATTTTCTTGTGTTTGATTGCTGTCAAATTGAGACGGCCGAGGGTCCACGTTTGTAGCAGACGACACGCTCTGCGGGTGCCGCGCTGCCGGTTCTGCGCCGCCGTCGCCGCCGTCGCCGCCGGTCTCCGCCACTCAGCGCATGCGCACATGGAATCAAGCTGTTGAGTATTTTTCACGCGCCTCGACAGATGGCGCTACGCGATGTATAATTTGCGTTGCACGGTTTTTCCCGAGTGAATGCGTTGCGCGGCGGCGGAGTCGGCGCTCCTGTTTATCGTACTCCGTGCAGACGGGAAACTTCCCTAGAAGAAAGATATGGTCTACCAAAATCACGAATTAGGCAAAGTTCCGGAGCGAAAGAGAAATGCAGGAAGCCCAAGCGATAAGCAATCTGGAGGGCTGGTTTAAATAACTGCAGGCACTGGTGGCCAAACACTCCAAGGAGTCTGCGCTAACCCCGGACAATCCGGCAGTGGATCCGCGCCTCTTACACTGTGGGAAGCGCGCGACAATCTGCCGAGAAGATGGCGAAGGCAGCGGCAGAAAAGTAAACTAAAAATTCACATCGCGAAGCTAACGGACTAGGCAGAGCGCTACGCGAAGTAACTTGCACGACAGAACTCGGACCAGTTCTGTAACTCCCTCCAAGGAACGCTGGGCACTGCGAAGACGTGGACCATACTCAGACATCTCCTAGATCCGACCCAGAGCAAAAGAGAAAGCAAGCCCACGATGATCTGAATACTCAGCTATTGTGTGCCCTACAAATTACATACTTTGGCCAACCGATACTCGGAGCACAGCCCGCGACTGACTACGCCGGACTGGAAAAAAGTGAGCTCGACCGGGACATAACGCGTTTCGAGCTTACGCGAGCGATCACAATACTGACTCGAAACATCACCCCGGAAAATGACGGAATCACCAAGTTGCTACGTAACTTGGACGATGCAACCACGCAAACAATACTGGAACTCTTCGATGTACACTGGAGCACAGGGACCTTACCCCCGGAATTCAAGCATGTGGAGTTTACGCTTATACCGAAGCCAGGAAAAATACCCAGCCTGGAGAATTTAAGATCCATTTCTTTCACGTCTCACCTCGGTAAACTGATGGAACGTGTGATCGTACACAGGCTCCTGATGCTTCTCGAAGAATGTCAACTGATGCCGAACACGAATTTTGGTTTTCGGCTCAAGTCGTCAACGCTAGGCGTGCTTCCGCAGCTCAAAGAGGAAGCACTGACTGCATTAACGCTGTGCTGCCCGAAAGCAGTTCTTGCGCTAGACCTAAAGGGGGCCTTTGACAACGTGGAGCACGAAGTCATACTAGCCAATCTCAGTGACACTAATTGCGGCCGACGAACTTACAACTTACAGGGCTTTCCTCACAGATCGTACAGCCACAATAGGGCTGGGAAATATGAGGTCGCAGCGAGTAGACGCACGCAATAGAATCGCGCAACAACATACAGTGCTGTCGCCGACGCTTTTCAACGTGGCCATGATGAAACTCCCAGCCCAACTCGAGAAAATGCCGGGGATCTGACATGCCTCGTATGCAGACGACATCACAATATGGACGATCAGAGGGTCCAAAGGAGAACATCAAGAGGCATTACAGGAGGCAGGAGACGTCATATCAAGATACGCGGAGACGAGCAGACTGCGATGCGCGCCGGAGAAATCGGAGCTCCTCATAATCGAGAAGTGCTCACGAGGGCGATAAACAACCCTGGCACCGACCATCGACCTGCGAATAGGTCCTAGAGAAATCCCAAAGGTGGACAGACCTCGTATGCTCGGCTTACACTTACAAAAAGACTGGGGCAGAAGATGCGCCATTCAGAAGCTGCAACACACGACCACGCAGATATGGCGCATGATGCAATGAATTACCAGCAGGAAGAGGGGACTCAAGGAACAAGACCTGATCCGACTAGGGAAGGCTCTGATTGTGAGCCGCATTACGTACTCGGCATCACATCTAAATTTCTGCATTGCGGAAATGGAGGCTCTCGCCTGGCTGATACGCAGGGCGTATAAGCAAGCGCTCGGACTCCCACCTGGAACGGCCACTTTTCGCCTCGATAAGACAGGGGTGTACAACAGGGCACGGGAAACCATAGAGGCCAACCTGGTAAGCCAGACCGAAGGACTACAACGCACGATAGCGGGACGTTGCGTCTTGAAACGTCTTGGAAATTCCGTACAGAAGACCAACGCACTTAAAAAAAATCCCCACACGAATACAGGAAGCTGTGCACGTCTCACCGATTCGCAGGAACATGCACTCGAACTGCACCTGAACATACACTCGAGAGCGGACGCTCGCGAGGATGTATGCAATCCACCCCAATGTCTTGTACGTAGACGCGGCCAGCACCGCAAGAAGCACCCCATTCGTGACCAGTGTGGTCGACAATCACGGGACCGAAGTAAATGCCTCGTCGGATAACGTTAGCCATCACGACGAGACCGCACTTGGACTGCGTCATAGTTCTTACGGACTATCAGAGGGCATCAAGAAATCTTTCCAGGGCTAAAATGTCCATGGCCGCACATCGCAATCTGAATGGCGTGCACAAGGTCCCACCATACATGCAAATCGTGTCAAATCCCGGGCATGAGTCCTTACGTGGCAATCAGCAGGCACACGCCTACGCCCGAGCGCATGCACACCGGGAGCCGCGAGAGGGACGCGCCGAGCAGCTCCATCTCGAGCCCAAGCCACGCACATCCTACAACACTATCGCCTTTCACGAAGAACACTACCACCGCCTCATAATGCCCTGACGCGAGAGGAAGCCGTAATATGGCTAAAACACCAAACAAACACATATCCACACTTGAGTCTCTACCACGTCACACAACCTTGCTGTATTCCTATAATTGCCCACAATGCGGTCAATGCGCAACACTTTACAATATGGTATGGGCTTGCGCAAGCACACGGGAGTCCACAGCTATAACACACCCAAGCACGTGGCAATGGGAGGCAGCGCTGTCCAGCTCCGACTCGACGGACCAGCCCAACCTGGTCAACCGAGCGAGAATAGCTGCTAAGGCCGCTGGATTCCTGGACTGAGGGGACCGCCCGCTGCAGAGCGGAGGAGTTACTTACGCTCGTGTGTTCTTTTGTTTAAAATTTATTCTCTCTCTCTCTCTCTCTCCTATGACCTGCGTAAGTGTTTTAAAAAATTAAAGGCTCAGCTAAGTTTATCGCCTGGCCTGATTGATAAGCTCTGACCTACCCCAGCATTAGTACATTCTCTTGTGTGCACTTTGTTTCAATTTTTATTGTTCATCATATTGAATGCAATTTTCTTTCTATTCAGATTAAGTCTTTTTCGTACACAGGTTGTCGTTGTTTCGGGAACGTGTATAGAATGTATTACACTAAATCGTGCCACACGTGTTTAGTTTTCATTATTCCAACCTTAAATTAAATTCTTGGGTTTTTCGTGCCAAAACCATGATTTCATTATGAGGCACACCATAGTAAGGGATTCCGGAATAATTTCGACCATCTGGGGTTCTTTAACATGCACCCAATGCACGGGCATTTCTGCATTTCACCCCCATCTAAATGCGGCCGCCGCGGATGGGATTCGATCCCGCGCCCTTGGGCTTAGTAGCGCAACGCCATAGCTACTACGCCACCACAGCGGGTAATATTCCGACCTTCAGAATGTTCCCTGCCCTGAGAGTCATTCATTTAAAAGCCCACCATATTGGCGAACCATAGTGCTCTGCTAACGACTGAAAATTGGAATTCGACATGATTTCAGACGTTTACATAATGTTGACCTTCAGCGAACGACGTGTTTCCTAGTGTATCATGGTAATATCTCGGCTTGCACAAATCCCACCAGAGCACACAATAATTATTTTTTCGTGGTTTAGAGCATAACAGCTACCATGTCTCCTATCAATGGCCAAGCCACAAGGATCCATTTGGTTTGCAATTATGCCTCATAATCAGAACTGTTTTTGGCACGTAAAACCCCAGAAAGAAGAAGAAGAAGAAGGTTTGCAATTACGCGCGAATAATTACACTCCGCTCTACGTCGGAGGATATTTGCGATTCATTGCACAGCAAGCGGAAGAAAGAAAGAAACAAAGAAAGAAAGGAAGACAAGAAAGAAAGAAAGAAAGAAAGAAAGAAAGAAAGAAAGAAAGAAAGAAAGAAAGAAAGAAAGAAAGAAAGAAAGAAAGAAAGAAAGAAAGAAAGAGAAAAGTCCGTCGAATAAATTTCATTTTCTATTACGACTGTTTCCGTTCTTCTCGTCGTTTCGGCGCCCTAATACGCCTCGCTGTTGCCGTATCGGTGGGCCGCACTCGTTTCGCTCGGTAAACACGACTGTGAATACGCACTGTGCTTCCCGATAGAGCTCAGACTTGCCTGTGCTTATTAAATATTTGTTCCCCTTGGGTATATGGGTCGCAACTAACTCTGTATGAGAGTTCGCAGCCCTGCCCAAGAGGTTATTGCATTTAGGCGACCAAGCGAACGAAAAGCAATACCAAAAAAAAAGAAAAGAAAAAGAAAGGGAAACCATGTTCTACGGAATAGTCAACTGAGTTCGTTGGGCAGCTCTTGCGTACTTGTCAGTCCGAATGCGAAAGTGGTTAGCAGTCCCGCTTATTGATTTCGAAGCAGGAGGAGAGAAATGGCAAAGAACCGTCGAAGTTTGTCAGCAGCACCCAGTGAAAGGATGAGATATATTTAGCTTGGCATTTACTGTCCGTTTCGTTCAGACCAGTGGTATGCGCCATGGTGTTGCATGCACGCAACTGCTCAGCAAGAAAGCTAACGTGTGTGTGAGCGCACAACGCTCATGCCAGCAGCGGAAGCCAGAACGCTGCCCTGGCAACAGAGGTTGACAGTGCGTCCACTTGGCTTCGTCGCTTACTGTGTCTGTACTTTGTGTGTCTTCTGCTTTATTCTTTGATATTTGTCACCTTTCTCTTTCTTTCCTGTTCTCTTCTTTCCCTATCTTCCTTCTGTATGTTTCTGTCTCCTCCTCCTCCTTTCTCAAGAATAGGCAGACGTGCCCTTTCCGGTGTCAGTTGCCAATCTGCTCCTCGCTTTTGCTTTCTTCTCAAGTGCATATATGCTTTCAAAGCAATAATAATAATAATAATAATAATAATAATAATAATAATAATAATAATAATAATAATAATAATAATAATAATAATAATAATAATAATTCGCGGCCAAAATGCACTGCGGTGGCGCTAATGCACCTCTAGCACCGTATATGTCCTACTGCAAAAATCCGAGGATACCTAAGCACTTCTTAGCGAGTGCGAAAGCATAATGTCCAATCGAACACCGCTGAGCGGCGGTGCTTCGAGTTTAGCGCTGCGAGTGACGTACCATAGCGGTACGTGCTGCCCGAGCCAGCAAGCAGCAGCTTCCTGCGGGACCGACGCCGCATGGCACCGACGTCCTGCGCAACGAGAGACGAGGAAGCAGCAGCGGCTCCCAAGGCCGGCAGGCGCACGCAGCAGCTAAGCCCAGTGGGGTTGAGAGAGAGAGAGAGAGATACGGACCGCGCGCCGGCTTCCGAGAGCGAGAGCGACGGTGACGTGGCGTCGCGGATATGCCCTCTCTTCCTCATGTAACACCTGGGGCGCCATCGCAGCAGTAGGTGTACCCTTCACCCGCTCTGCTCCGTCGAGCCGCGCACGTAACATGGCGTCGCAGCAAATTAGAATTTATGTGCCGTTTCGCTGCTACACACGCCGCCGGCTTGTTCGCATCAATAATAAGACATAACGTAGGCTCCTCTGAAACATTAATCGGATCGTGACGGAACTCTTGTAATGCTCGACAAGCTTATTAACGTTATTCTTGCTTTTGACGTTCCAGCGTGACAGACATACCCGCAATAGATTGGTGCCACACTCTTGATTCCGAAACGTTTTCTTGGTCGAGTTGGATCATAACGATGCCGCTTGATACCACCCTTCATATGAACGTACGGGGGCATGGATCAATTGCGAACTGGTCAATTTTGTTAAATGTTGTGCGGCCTCGTCTCAAGATGAAAAAAAATAAAGCGGCCGCGGCGGCCGCATTTCGATGGACGCGAAATGCAAAAAAACGCCCGTGTGCTTGCGTTGTAGTGCACGTTAAAGAACCCCAGGTAGTCAAAATTAATCCGGAGCCCTCCACTACGGCGTGCCTCATAATCAGAACTGGTTTTGGCACGTAAAACCACAGAAAGAAGAAGGAGAAGAAAAAAACTACTTCATTTGGTTAACCATTTTGTCAATTTCCACGTCATTTGATTGTCCCCATTATCGCCTTATCAATATTAATGCAATGTTATTTATTTCCTTGGCTTGTTTAATGTATGCGTTAACCTTCATCACTTTGGTTTGAGCAGTTTCATATTGCGTATGAGCTGCTCGATTAGCCCCCGAGGAAGCCCTGTTTATATGCATCCCGCTTTCAAGGATGGATGCTGCAAGAAAACTTAGCATATTTGCCCGCCAATTCACACTATCTGAGTGGAACTGACCCAACTTCAGACATACACCACTATATTCACTGAACTTTAACTCATGTCTCCGGGTATCATCAGGGCTGAGACGAAAAGACCCGACCGTTTTATGCAGACTATGGTTGGCGGTGATGATCATAGGAGTGGCCGCGTAGGAGTGGCCGACTCAACAGCATAAGAACACTGCGGTGGTAAGAAAACCATCAGCCATATTTTGCGCCAGTGTCCGCAGTATTGCGCACAGAGACGCTCACTTACCACTGTGTTCAACAAGTTCGACGACCGACCTCTATCGCAAGGCATAATCCTGCAACATAGACGTGACTCTATATACTATCAGAGGATTATTAGAGCAGTACTGTACTTTTTGCAATGCAGCGGACTCACCAAATGCCTATCGTAAAGCCGTTTTTTTTTTTCCTATCGTCCTCCCTTCTATCTAAACCCCTTTTCCCCGAACCACCGGCAGGGTAGCGGACCGGAGACTTGCTTTTGGTTAACCTCCCTGCCTTTCCTCTTTCTCTGTCTTCTTATTGCGTAACAATTTCAGGACTCTACACAGCTATTACACACATCCGCAGTAGACAGACACCCAGCGTGTGTTCGTCTATTATTCTCCTGGTGTTTGCGTCTTAAAGGCCGTGTTCCATCGTTTCTGAAAGTATGTACACACTTGAAAGTCATCATATTCTTGGTAACGCTCATTTTACGTCAAGAATTTAGCATAAAATAATTCCGACAGATCCATCTCGCGAAGAATGTCCACGCTTATGCGATGAGCATTAAAACAATGTAGTGGTACACTGTGTCGCCGTAGCATAGACGTGTCATGTCTAGGGCACGAACGAGCAGGGTTCCCCTCCCGCGCTTTTCTCTGAATGGGGCGCGCCATCTATCGGCGCGGCCGCGAAGCCTGTGCGTGGCAAATGAGTGAATATGTATGCATTCCGGCAAGATTGTCTGAATATATTTGTTTATTTTTAATTAATTTATTAGGAAGACTTTCAAGACTACAGAGAATTACAGAAAGGAGTGGTACTTACATGCAGTAGTGTGGAGAAAATACAAATTTAACAAAAGAAAATACATCTTGAATGGCACTTTTGAAGTTGGAGTAGGTAATGGCAGCGACTGAGGGAGGGCGGGTGATTTCATTTC
>NC_051155.1:243451346-243568274 GCF_013339745.2 Dermacentor silvarum | reverse complement strand
AACAAACACTAGGGTGTGCGAATATTCGAGTTCCGAATTCGAATCGAATAATATCTAATCGAATAATTCGATTAGATTTTCGAATAGCTAGTATTCGAAGCTTAAAATAATTAGATAGTACTAATATCTAAAATGCAACAAAGGCCGATGGTGCAACTTGGTTAAGGTGGCGTGGTTAAACTAATGCTAACGTCGTTACAGTAGGCCTTTCGTTAAAACTTTCACCATGGTATCCTGGTTCAAAGCGAGCGCATGTTTATATTAAAGGAGATATATGCCATTTCCGCACGTAAAGAAGGCCAGCAAAGAAGGCCAGGGAACAGTCTGGGACACTGTCGAACTGCTGGCGTCAAAAAAAAAAAAAAAAAGAAAGAAAGGAAGAAGCCAGCACAATGAGCTCACACCTTATAGTCCAAGAAGTTGAAAAATACTTCAATGAGCACGCTGATCCCAAGAAAGGATGATCCTTTGAAATATTGGAGAGCATGGAGCTTAATTGTATCCAGGAATCTCCGAAATTACTTTGCGATACCTTCCTATTCCTGCTACAGAGGTGCCCAGTGAACGCATGTTTTCAACTGCAGGAAGCACTGTAACCTCGCGGCGAGAGAGCCTGAAGCCAGGTCAGTGGAACAGCTTGTATTGCTGCATGACAATTTGTAGCCTTGCGGTAGCAGTCACTCACCACTATGCGTCCTCGAGGACATGAGCAGACATCATTACTTTGTTCTTTCTGTAATTTTTCTATTAAATCTTTTGTGTTCGATATTCGATTCGATATTCGATATTTTTGGCCACTATTCGGCACTATTCGATTCGAATTCGATTCGAGATGAAATTTCACTATTCGCACACCCCTAATTGTCTATAACGAGACGCTAGGAAGCGACCACTTCATACTCGGCATCGTGTTACAGACGGGCACGTAGTAAGATAAGACAGGAGCGCTGACTCTGCTCGTCTGGAAGGGACACATTCTGAGACGCCGGCTCCTGCTTCACGGCGTGTTCGCCAGACGGTGCTACGTCTGGCGAACACGCCGTGAAGCAGGACATCTAAAAAGACATCTAAAAATGTTTCGTATGCGTGCATAAAAGCGCTACCGCGTGTTTATTTGCGCTTTTATTATTTGTGCGCATATATTTTCTTGTGTTTGATTGCTGTCAAATTGAGACGGCCGAGGGTCCACGTTTGTAGCAGACGACACGCTCTGCGGGTGCCGCGCTGCCGGTTCTGCGCCGCCGTCGCCGCCGTCGCCGCCGGTCTCCGCCACTCAGCGCATGCGCACATGGAATCAAGCTGTTGAGTATTTTTCACGCGCCTCGACAGATGGCGCTACGCGATGTATAATTTGCGTTGCACGGTTTTTCCCGAGTGAATGCGTTGCGCGGCGGCGGAGTCGGCGCTCCTGTTTATCGTACTCCGTGCAGACGGGAAACTTCCCTAGAAGAAAGATATGGTCTACCAAAATCCGAATTAGGCAAAGTTCCGGAGCGAAAGAGAAATGCAGGAAGCCCAAGCGATAAGCAATCTGGAGGGCTGGTTTAAATAACTGCAGGCACTGGTGGCCAAACACTCCAAGGAGTCTGCGCTAACCCCGGACAATCCGGCAGTGGATCCGCGCCTCTTACACTGTGGGAAGCGCGCGACAATCTGCCGAGAAGATGGCGAAGGCAGCGGCAGAAAAGTAAACTAAAAATTCACATCGCGAAGCTAACGGACTAGGCAGAGCGCTACGCGAAGTAACTTGCACGACAGAACTCGGACCAGTTCTGTAACTCCCTCCAAGGAACGCTGGGCACTTGCGAAGACGTGGACCATACTCAGACATCTCCTAGATCCGACCCAGAGCAAAAGAGAAAGCAAGCCCACGATGATCTGAATACTCAGCTATTGTGTGCCCTACAAATTACATACTTTGGCCAACCGATACTCGGAGCACAGCCCGCGACTGACTACGCCGGACTGGAAAAAAGTGAGCTCGACCGGGACATAACGCGTTTCGAGCTTACGCGAGCGATCACAATACTGACTCGAAACATCACCCCGGAAAATGACGGAATCACCAAGTTGCTACGTAACTTGGACGATGCAACCACGCAAACAATACTGGAACTCTTCGATGTACACTGGAGCACAGGGACCTTACCCCCGGAATTCAAGCATGTGGAGTTTACGCTTATACCGAAGCCAGGAAAAATACCCAGCCTGGAGAATTTAAGATCCATTTCTTTCACGTCTCACCTCGGTAAACTGATGGAACGTGTGATCGTACACAGGCTACTGATGCTTCTCGAAGAATGTCAACTGATGCCGAACACGAATTTTGGTTTTCGGCTCAAGTCGTCAACGCTAGGCGTGCTTCCGCAGCTCAAAGAGGAAGCACTGACTGCATTAACGCTGTGCTGCCCGAAAGCAGTTCTTGCGCTAGACCTAAAGGGGGCCTTTGACAACGTGGAGCACGAAGTCATACTAGCCAATCTCAGTGACACTAATTGCGGCCGACGAACTTACAACTTACAGGGCTTTCCTCACAGATCGTACAGCCACAATAGGGCTGGGAAATATGAGGTCGCAGCGAGTAGACGCACGCAATAGAATCGCGCAACAACATACAGTGCTGTCGCCGACGCTTTTCAACGTGGCCATGATGAAACTCCCAGCCCAACTCGAGAAAATGCCGGGGATCTGACATGCCTCGTATGCAGACGACATCACAATATGGACGATCAGAGGGTCCAAAGGAGAACATCAAGAGGCATTACAGGAGGCAGGAGACGTCATATCAAGATACGCGGAGACGAGCAGACTGCGATGCGCGCCGGAGAAATCGGAGCTCCTCATAATCGAGAAGTGCTCACGAGGGCGATAAACAACCCTGGCACCGACCATCGACCTGCGAATAGGTCCTAGAGAAATCCCAAAGGTGGACAGACCTCGTATGCTCGGCTTACACTTACAAAAAGACTGGGGCAGAAGATGCGCCATTCAGAAGCTGCAACACACGACCACGCAGATATGGCGCATGATGCAATGAATTACCAGCAGGAAGAGGGGACTCAAGGAACAAGACCTGATCCGACTAGGGAAGGCTCTGATTGTGAGCCGCATTACGTACTCGGCATCACATCTAAATTTCTGCATTGCGGAAATGGAGGCTCTCGCCTGGCTGATACGCAGGGCGTATAAGCAAGCGCTCGGACTCCCACCTGGAACGGCCACTTTTCGCCTCGATAAGACAGGGGTGTACAACAGGGCACGGGAAACCATAGAGGCCAACCTGGTAAGCCAGACCGAAGGACTACAACGCACGATAGCGGGACGTTGCGTCTTGAAACGTCTTGGAAATTCCGTACAGAAGACCAACGCACTTAAAAAAAATCCCCACACGAATACAGGAAGCTGTGCACGTCTCACCGATTCGCAGGAACATGCACTCGAACTGCACCTGAACATACACTCGAGAGCGGACGCTCGCGAGGATGTATGCAATCCACCCCAATGTCTTGTACGTAGACGCGGCCAGCACCGCAAGAAGCACCCCATTCGTGACCAGTGTGGTCGACAATCACGGGACCGAAGTAAATGCCTCGTCGGATAACGTTAGCCATCACGACGAGACCGCACTTGGACTGCGTCATAGTTCTTACGGACTATCAGAGGGCATCAAGAAATCTTTCCAGGGCTAAAATGTCCATGGCCGCACATCGCAATCTGAATGGCGTGCACAAGGTCCCACCATACATGCAAATCGTGTCAAATCCCGGGCATGAGTCCTTACGTGGCAATCAGCAGGCACACGCCTACGCCCGAGCGCATGCACACCGGGAGCCGCGAGAGGGACGCGCCGAGCAGCTCCATCTCGAGCCCAAGCCACGCACATCCTACAACACTATCGCCTTTCACGAAGAACACTACCACCGCCTCATAATGCCCTGACGCGAGAGGAAGCCGTAATATGGCTAAAACACCAAACAAACACATATCCACACTTGAGTCTCTACCACGTCACACAACCTTGCTGTATTCCTATAATTGCCCACAATGCGGTCAATGCGCAACACTTTACAATATGGTATGGGCTTGCGCAAGCACACGGGAGTCCACAGCTATAACACACCCAAGCACGTGGCAATGGGAGGCAGCGCTGTCCAGCTCCGACTCGACGGACCAGCCCAACCTGGTCAACCGAGCGAGAATAGCTGCTAAGGCCGCTGGATTCCTGGACTGAGGGGACCGCCCGCTGCAGAGCGGAGGAGTTACTTACGCTCGTGTGTTCTTTTGTTTAAAATTTATTCTCTCTCTCTCTCTCTCTCTCTCTCTCTCCTATGACCTGCGTAAGTGTTTTAAAAAATTAAAGGCTCAGCTAAGTTTATCGCCTGGCCTGATTGATAAGCTCTGACCTACCCCAGCATTAGTACATTCTCTTGTGTGCACTTTGTTTCAATTTTTATTGTTCATCATATTGAATGCAATTTTCTTTCTATTCAGATTAAGTCTTTTTCGTACACAGGTTGTCGTTGTTTCGGGAACGTGTATAGAATGTATTACACTAAATCGTGCCACACGTGTTTAGTTTTCATTATTCCAACCTTAAATTAAATTCTTGGGTTTTTCGTGCCAAAACCATGATTTCATTATGAGGCACACCATAGTAAGGGATTCCGGAATAATTTCGACCATCTGGGGTTCTTTAACATGCACCCAATGCACGGGCATTTCTGCATTTCACCCCCATCTAAATGCGGCCGCCGCGGATGGGATTCGATCCCGCGCCCTTGGGCTTAGTAGCGCAACGCCATAGCTACTACGCCACCACAGCGGGTAATATTCCGACCTTCAGAATGTTCCCTGCCCTGAGAGTCATTCATTTAAAAGCCCACCATATTGGCGAACCATATGCTCTGCTAACGACTGAAAATTGGAATTCGACATGATTTCAGACGTTTACATAATGTTGACCTTCAGCGAACGACGTGTTTCCTAGTGTATCATGGTAATATCTCGGCTTGCACAAATCCCACCAGAGCACACAATAATTATTTTTTCGTGGTTTAGAGCATAACAGCTACCATGTCTCCTATCAATGGCCAAGCCACAAGGATCCATTTGGTTTGCAATTATGCCTCATAATCAGAACTGTTTTTTGGCACGTAAAACCCCAGAAAGAAGAAGAAGAAGAAGGTTTGCAATTACGCGCGAATAATTACACTCCGCTCTACGTCGGAGGATATTTGCGATTCATTGCACAGCAAGCGGAAGAAAGAAAGAAACAAAGAAAGAAAGAAAGAAAGAAAGAAAGAAAGAAAGAAAGAAAGAAAGAAAGAAAGAAAGAAAGAAAGAAAGAAAGAAAGAAAGAAAGAAAGAAAGAAAGAAAGAAAGAAAGAAAGAAAGAAAGAAAGAGAAAAGTCCGTCGAATAAATTTCATTTTCTATTACGACTGTTTCCGTTCTTCTCGTCGTTTCGGCGCCCTAATACGCCTCGCTGTTGCCGTATCGGTGGGCCGCACTCGTTTCGCTCGGTAAACACGACTGTGAATACGCACTGTGCTTCCCCGATAGAGCTCAGACTTGCCTGTGCTTATTAAATATTTGTTCCCCTTGGGTATATGGGTCGCAACTAACTCTGTATGAGAGTTCGCAGCCCTGCCCAAGAGGTTATTGCATTTAGGCGACCAAGCGAACGAAAAGCAATACCAAAAAAAAAAAAGAAAAAGAAAGGGAAACCATGTTCTACGGAATAGTCAACTGAGTTCGTTGGGCAGCTCTTGCGTACTTGTCAGTCCGAATGCGAAAGTGGTTAGCAGTCCCGCTTATTGATTTCGAAGCAGGAGGAGAGAAATGGCAAAGAACCGTCGAAGTTTGTCAGCAGCACCCAGTGAAAGGATGAGATATATTTAGCTTGGCATTTACTGTCCGTTTCGTTCAGACCAGTGGTATGCGCCATGGTGTTGCATGCACGCAACTGCTCAGCAAGAAAGCTAACGTGTGTGTGAGCGCACAACGCTCATGCCAGCAGCGGAAGCCAGAACGCTGCCCTGGCAACAGAGGTTGACAGTGCGTCCACTTGGCTTCGTCGCTTACTGTGTCTGTACTTTGTGTGTCTTCTGCTTTATTCTTTGATATTTGTCACCTTTCTCTTTCTTTCCTGTTCTCTTCTTTCCCTATCTTCCTTCTGTATGTTTCTGTCTCCTCCTCCTCCTTTCTCAAGAATAGGCAGACGTGCCCTTTCCGGTGTCAGTTGCCAACCTGCTCCTCGCTTTTGCTTTCTTCTCAAGTGCATATATGCTTTCAAAGCAATAATAATAATAATAATAATAATAATAATAATAATAATAATAATAATAATAATAATAATAATAATAATAATAATAATTTCGCGGCCAAATGCACTGCGGTGGCGCTAATGCACCTCTAGCACCCGTATATGTCCTACTGCAAAAATCCGAGGACATCTAAGCACTTCTTATGAGTTACGAGTGCGAAAGCATTAATGTCCAATCGAACACCGCTGAGGCGGTGCTTCGAGTTTAGCGCTGCGAGTGACGTACCATAGCGGTACGTGCTGCCCGAGCCAGCAAGCAGCAGCTTCCTGCGGGGCCGACGCCGCATGGCACCGACGTCCTGCGCAACGAGAGACGAGGAAGCAGCAGCGGCTCCCAAGGCCGGCAGGCGCACGCAGCAGCTAAGCCCAGTGGGGTTGAGAGAGAGAGATAGATACGGACCGCGCGCCGGCTTCCGAGAGCGAGAGCGACGGTGACGTGGCGTCGCGGATATGCCCTCTCTCCTCATGTAACACCTGGGGCGCCATCGCAGCAGTAGGTGTACCCTTTCACCCGCTCTGCTCCGTCGAGCCGCGCACGTAACATGGCGTCGCAGCCAATTAGAATTTATGTGCCGTTTCGCTGCTACACACGCCGCCGGCTTGTTCGCATCAATAATAAGACATAACGTAGGCTCCTCTGAAACATTAATCGGATCGTGACGGAACTCTTGTAATGCTCGACAAGCTTATTAACGTTATTCTTGCTTTTGACGTTCCAGCGTGACAGACATACCCGCAATAGATTGGTGCCACACTCTTGATTCCGAAACGTTTTCTTGGTCGAGTTGGATCATAACGATGCCGCTTGATACCACCCTTCATATGAACGTACGGGGGCATGGATCAATTGCGAACTGGTCAATTTTGTTAAATGTTGTGCGGCCTCGTCTCAAGATGAAAAAAATAAAGCGGCCGCGGCGGCCGCATTTCGATGGACGCGAAATGCAAAAAACGCCCGTGTGCTTGCGTTGTAGTGCACGTTAAAGAACCCCAGGTAGTCAAAATTAATCCGGAGCCCTCCACTACGGCGTGCCTCATAATCAGAACTGGTTTTGGCACGTAAAACCACAGAAAGAAGAAGAAGGAGAAGAAAAAAACTACTTCATTTGGTTAACCATTTTGTCAATTTTCACGTCATTTGATTGTCCCCATTATCGCCTTATCAATATTAATGCAATGTTATTTATTTCCTTGGCTTGTTTAATGTATGCGTTAACCTTCATCACTTTGGTTTGAGCAGTTTCATATTGCGTATGAGCTGCTCGATTAGCCCCCGAGGAAGCCCAGTTTATATGCATCCCGCTTTCAAGGATGGATGCTGCAAGAAAACTTAGCATATTTGCCCGCCAATTCACACTATCTGAGTGGAACTGACCCAACTTCAGACATACACCACTATATTCACTGAACTTTAACTCATGTCTCCGGGTATCATCAGGGCTGAGACGAAAAGACCCGACCGTTTTATGCAGACTATGGTTGGTGGTGATGATCATAGGAGTGGCCGCATAGGAGTGGAACGACTCAACAGCATAAGAACACTGCGGTGGTAAGAAAACCATCAGCCATATTTTGCGCCAGTGTCCACAGTATTGCGCACAGAGACGCTCACTTACCACTGTGTTCAACAAGTTCGACGACCGACCTCTATCGCAAGGCATAATCCTGCAACATAGACGTGACTCTATATACTATCAGAGGATTATTAGAGCAGTACTGTACTTTTTGCAATGCAGCGGACTCACCAAATGCCTATCGTAAAGCCGTTTTTTTTTTTTTCCTATCGTCCTCCCTTCTATCTAAACCCCTTTTCCCCGAACCACCGGCAGGGTAGCGGACCGGAGACTTGCTTTTGGTTAACCTCCCTGCCTTTCCTCTTTCTCTGTCTTCTTATTGCGTAACAATTTCAGGACTCTACACAGCTATTACACACATCCGCAGTAGACGGACACCCAGCGTGTGTTCGTCTATTTTTCTCCTGGTGTTTGCGTCTTAAAGGCCGTGTTCCATCGTTTCTGAAAGTATGTACACACTTGAAAGTCATCATATTCTTGGTAACGCTCATTTTACGTCAAGAATTTAGCATAAAATAATTCCGACAGATCCATCTCGCGAAGAATGTCCACGCTTATGCGATGAGCATTAAAACAATGTAGTGGTACACTGTGTCGCCGTAGCATAGACGTGTCATGTCTAGGGCACGAACGAGCAGGGTTCCCCTCCCGCGCTTTTCTCTGAATGGGGCGCGCCATCTATCGGCGCGGCCGCGAAGCCTGTGCGTGGCAAATGAGTGAATATGTATGCATTCCGGCAAGATTGTCTGAATATATTTGTTTATTTTTTAATTAATTTATTAGGAAGACTTTCAAGACTACAGAGAATTACAGAAAGGAGTGGTACTTACATGCAGTAGTGTGGAGAAAATACAAATTTAACAAAAGAAAATACATCTTGAATGGCACTTTTGAAGTTGGAGTAGGTAATGGCAGCGACTGAGGGAGGGAGGGTGATTTCATTTCGTGCTGGTTTTAGGGAGGATAGAGTCATCATACAGGCTGCTTCGACAAGGTGGGACGCCAACCTTAATGTTAAGTGGTGCAGCACGAAGCAGGATAGAGGGACACCGAAAAGATGAGTACGAGCGTTTACTGCCAACTGCACTTTTATTGTTTGATACAGAAGTTTATGTAGAAAACCTGAAGAAAATAAATGCGAGAATGCGACATAAAACAGAGATACCGTCATCGCCCACTGTGCGCGCCGACGTTGTCTAGAAACGCCAACTCCCTTTGCGATAAGGCCAAGCATGGCTTACTTATGCATGGGCATCCTTCACCTGCATGCCATGCTAGCTGCTTAGCCATGATGCGCGTGTGGTCGTCCATGTGGTGGGTAGGCAGGTAAAAACTATTTTTGTCCTGCAAGTTAATAGGGTGGTCTTCACCCTACCTAGGCGTCTGCCACAAGCCATTGGTCTCTGGCGGCGTCGTCGGCTCGCTGGACTGCCCACAGTTGATATTCTGGAGCTGTGAGCTGAGCAGCACAGCACACGAAAGCGCGAGGAGGCTTTCGCCTAGAGGCTGTCTCACCGTCGCTACTCGTCAGCCCTTGGCCTTCCCACAGCATATGCCCAAGAGTTGCTGTTGAGCCGCATAACTTGAATTCGTTTGTCTTGTATATATCCGGATAAAGTATATTCCACGTTACTGGATTACAGTGTGTCCTCGTTTGTAACTGCCGCCACTGCATGGACAGACTGCGATTTATTTAGTTTCTGATGAGGTGGTGGAAAAATACACCTCTGCATTTTATAATGTGCTGTTATGTCTGTATTTAGCCAATCTTTCTCCCCACTCTCAATCTCCGTCCTCACCTACTTCGGCGGCCCCCCGGGTTGACGGCACCAATGTTTGTCGCAACTTGGTCGGTTAGCCCTCGAGCTGCGTTGTGTGCCGCCTCGTTGTTTCCGCCGTCCCCCGGTGAGGTCGGAGTGTGGGCAGATGTCCACAGTAATTGAACATGTTTGTCTTTTTTTTTTTTGTGGCTCCTTTCAATAATATGTGTAGTGCCTCTGGGGAGATTCGGCCATTTGCATAGTTGCGAACTGCTGCCTTTGGGTCGCTGATTATTAGGTATGCTTGAGTTTGTGCTTTTGCTAGTGCTATCGCCGTTTCTTCTGTTGCTTCTGTATATTCTGTCTTTATTGTGACGCCTGTTACACATTCTTTTTTTATGATTTACTACGACTGCAGTGAATCCTTTCCTGCGTTTGAGTCTAGCTGCGTCTACTGCTGCTAATCTTTTCCAAATTCGTTTCTGTATTTCCTTGTCGTCCATGTGCGTAAAAATTACTTTTGTTTGTTCGAACGCGAGGAAGCAGTCGCATGCGCTGCCAATGTAGGGCTCAAAGAACCTTCCCTTCCGTTTTTAACATTGTTGGCATGCTCTATCAGGCGATCGTTTAAACACCGGCTAGTCTGATCCACGTAGCATGCACCACAGCTCAAGAAAATTCTGTACACGACCCCCGGCTCGCGCACATTCCACGTATCGGTTACCGTGCTTCCCTTTACACTGGGCTTTTTGTTTCTTGATAGGGATGCTTCTCCTTGATAGTGAACAAAGCTTGTGTGGGTTAGGAAAAAAAACTACACGTACACCAACCCGCTTACCGATTTTTTTTAAAGTCGATAGGTGACGATGTTTGTACGGAATCCCCGCGACTTTACGGTCGTTTAGCCTAGTCCGCTCTGCGGTGCCCGTAACTTCACTGCCATCTTTCAGGCACGTCCTTGGTTAACCTCCCTACCCATTCCTCTTCGTTTCTCTCCGTTTCTCTCTCTCTCTCTCTTCTTTCTTTTCATGTTGATTGTCTCAGCTAATGAGATGAGTAATCCATCGGGATAGCCTGAAGCTTTCAGGCGTGTGATCTGTGCTTGAAAGCGGGCACTTAGTGCGTGGTGGCAGGGCCGGTCTAATGCATTCGAGAAGCAAGCCTGAACAAACGCGCACAAACAACTTTTGTCCTTCTCATCCGCACACTGTAAACTTGTAAAAGGGGGCATTTGTTCAGGCTGGCTTCTCCGATGCATTAAATCGGTCCTGCCACCACGCACTAAGCGCCAGCTTTCAAGCGCAGGTCACAGGCTTTCTTGAAAGCCACAGGCTATCCCGACAGATGACTCGTCTCAGTAGCTGAGAGAATCCGCAGGATAAAGAAAGAAAGATAGGCAGTGAAGCTGCGGGCAACGCAGAGCGGACTCCGCAAAAGGACCGTAAGATCACGGTGATTCCGTTCAAACGTCGTCGCCCATCGACTTTAAATAATTGGTGAGCGGGTTGGTGTACGTGTAGTTTTTTCTTCCCCCAAAGAAGCTTTGTTCACCATCAAGGAGAAGCATCCCTATCAAGAAACAAAAAGTCCAGTGGGAAGGGAAGCACTCATTGTGAAGTGAAACGATCGCCTGCGAGAGCATGCCAACAACGTTAGCAACGGGAGGGAAGGTTCTTTAGCCCTACATTAATGTAGCGCATGCGGCTGCGCGCCGCGTTCGAGCAACTGAAAGTATTTATTACGCACATGGACGACCACACGTGCATCATGGTGGAGCAGCTAGCATGGCACGTGAAGGATGCCCATGCATACGAGTAAGCCATCCCTAGCCTTATCGCATAGGGAGTTGGCGTTTCTAGACAACGTCGGCGCGCACAGTAGGCGATGATGGTATCTCTGTTAATAATGGTATCTCTGTGTATATAAACTTCTGTATCAAACAATAAAATTTCAGTTGGCAGTAAGCGCTCGTCCTCGTATTTTCTGTGTCCCTCTGTCCTACTTTGCGCTGCACCACTTAATATTATGGAAAACCAACTAGCCGAAACCACTGCCCTTCTAAGCCAACCTTAAATTTATGATCCATAGGCGATTAAATATATGTTGAAAAAGAAGATCGTTTTTAACGCTTCATTCTGATGATAAATTTTGTGAAAGAAGCAGATCATAGACATTTACGGCGTGAAGATATGACGCGGGATTCGATTAGGCTCTCCACTGGAGAAACGTTAATAATTTTATTGAGATAGCGATTATGTGGACACTCCAGGCGAATTACTGCCGTCGTCGTCGCCTTCGCCGTCGCCGTGATGTTCCGTATAAAGTCTCAGCACGATAACATCGTCGACGCACGCCGTATGCTGTATGTGCGAGTGAAAGCTTGCGAAAGATCGCGGCTCAATCTCGCGTGCGCATGGGAGGATATCGGGGAGGAAGCGCGCCGTCTTCCGTCGCGCGCGAGGCACCGGGAGGAGGGGAGGGACGTGGGGTGGGGGGCGTTATACTGCGGCGGCTGCTGCGTACGGCGAGGCCGCGCGGGCGCCGTATCTTTAAAGCGATCTGTGATGTCGACAAAGTGCCCTGAGTACTTGTAGCTTCGTATACGCTGTGCTTTCGACGCTTAGTTCGCGTTGAAGCGAGAAGCAGCCCGAAGGTCAATTCCCTCGCTGCTGCAGCCGCGCTTCCTCACTCCAGCATTTTGACAGCGAGTTTTCGCGGTCATCGAGTGAGATGTGTTCATGGTTACCTGTGCGCGCGTGACACCGTGCGTCTTAATCTAGTAAGTGAACATTTGCAAGTTAATACGGCCGATAAAACTAATATCCTTACTTCGTATAGCTGTCTACTAATTTGCTTTCGCAATCGATGCTTCACTTTTTGTGCGAAACTGATGCTTTTTTGTGCGTTAGCGTTCTTAAGGTACTTCCGGCACTTTCCGGGGCTTTGTATGTATTTATCTACCGGTTCTCCCACCTACGTGGGTCACTGGGTAGTTCATGATCAAACGGGTAGCGCATCGGGATGCTGTGCTGAAGGAACAGGGTGCAGTACACGCCTCATACATAACTCGTTTCAACGGTGGCGATACGCTGTGTCACTATATTGATTCAATGCTAAACGCATAACCGTCACAGGCTTCGTGAGTTGGGTTCTGACGATTTCTTTTTTATTATTTTTTTATCCTTGAAGAGTTGCACATATCCCGTGGCACACCCCCATTGACACAAGGGGGTGTCAAAGAGGTTCATTGAAAAGCGGTAAATACCAGTGTCGCATACCCCGTGAACCAAGTTGGTCCGGCAGTTGGTTTCGAACCCACTTCTCTGAGCACAGCAGGTCAATACTTCACCTATTACACTATGGACTACCCAGTGACCAACGTTGGTGGTTAAACGGTAAGATACCTAGCCCGACGAACAGACATTCAGATAGACACCGGGAAGTGCTTGAAGCATCTTTGGAATGCTAAGAACAGTAAAAATATTTAGAACATATATGTGTTCCCGCTCAAACTACCTAAATGTATCTTCAAAGATGAAGCACAATATTTCAAATACTGCGGACATCCATTCAGTAGCCTCAGTCAGTGCTGGCAATGTTCGTAATAAAATTTGAAATTGCCCTAAATGCTAAAAATGCCGTTTTATTATTATTTTCACACGTACGCACCTTAGCCGGACGTGAACCAATCCTTGGTAGGCACCAAGATGTTGAATAGTCAGACCTAGCAAGAGCCCACTTTGTCATTTCTCTGTCTGCTTGGAGCCCATGTGAATGGAAAATCACCCAGCCTCCTTTGTTAGTGTGTGGGATTATTTCCGAATTTCAATTATTTGACATTTTATGTCATTTTTTTCTTAATTAGAAGCGTGGAGGCACTTTACCCAGTTTTCTCTATGTGTCTATTGTTGTGTGTGGGTATATCCCGTAAACAGATTTTTGGCGAGATAATAATTTTTTTACTCCCATTCTCAAATCACCATGAGAGAAAGGCTGCGCGATTGCACGCACGTGACATACTACACCACCTTCTCCCCCCCCCCCCTCCCCCCGCCCCGATTGGTTCAATCTTCGTGAGCAAAGAGGCTGGACGTTTCGCAATTTTACTTCAATCTAGGAGCTAATTGGTCGAAACCAGAACATTCATTGCCGGTCATGGCTCCAAGAAGCCAACAAAGTCACGCCCTTCCCTCATAGGCTGTGGTTCTTCCTGAGCGGTGTGTTGTAGCCAGACGCTACACAACTCGCGCCGTTAACCTGCGCCGAGCGGGCTTCAGGCGCTCGCTTAGCGTGCACGCACAAAACGTCCACACTGAACACGCACATGTCGTTTGCGTCGGCAACGCGCAGCGGGCAGCACTGCCTCTGCAGAGCGCCGTACTCGGCCTCGGGGTCAACAGCGGCAGCGGTGGCGGCGGCGGCGGCCACAGTCCTCGGGGCCCAGGAATGCAGCGTGAGCTTGGAGAACTGCCTCAGTGACCACGAGAAGCGCCGATGATGATCGTCCCGGCCCGGGACCACGTCGGCCGGGTAGCAGCGGGACGAGAAGCAACGTCCAATGTTCAGGCGCCCCGTGTAGCTGCCGTAGACGAGCGGGTTCACGCACGAGTTGGACACGGCGAACATGAAGAGCGACGACTGGAGGTAGTCGTCGACGTGCTTGGCGCTCTCGGCGTCCAGCTGGTACCACAGCACCATCACTACGTACGGTGTCCAGCAGAAGAAGAAGGCCAGCACGATGACCACGGTCAGGCGCAGGGTGCGGTACTGGGCGCGCTGCATGCGCCGCATGTCCGAGCACCGGAGCCTCAAGCGCGCGCAGGGCGCCGCGTCCGCCGCACCCGGTTCCTGGGCTGCGTTAAACGAGCAGCTCACGTAAGCAAGCTTCACGAAAAAGCGGCGAACACACAGATAGCACTTCATTCTCGGTTCTCGTGCACTTGCCCATTCATGAATTGTTTACGCCAACGGCCTTAGAATTGTTAATAGAGGCTAAATCGCACCCTACCGCCAGGTCAGAAAGTGCTCTACTATACAGGGTGTGTCACTTAACTTGGGCCAAACATAAAAAATATGCAAGTGCTACGTAGCTTGACAGACCCAAGGTAATGTTGTTTGGCGTCACTTGAAGATACTCAAATTATTTTTGCATACCGCCTAATTAGATAATTAGCCTTAATTAATTAAATTCTCAATTATTATAATTAGATTAAAAGTGTAAATGAGAAAATTTTATAGCAATATCTAAAACTACCGATATAGCTTTTTGTTGCTCAATACGTGCTACATAAAGGTGTTTTTCCGAGCCTGAAAGATGCCCGCGAATACATGCAAAGTACCTCGTGCGGCCAGTCGCGCGGCAAGTTTTGTTAGTATCGAAAGCAACCGATGTAAGAAATCGAGAAAAAAAATTAGGGCAGAAACTCCCCCCTGGGGAATTGTCATATAGTGCGTAGCATTCTTTGTAATTTTTAGTTATGAATCCTATACTGTACACTTTAAACCAAGACTGCCGCCTTTTAAGACATAAGTAATTGCGAAGAATACCATGCACAGTATGATGATCTCTCCAGTAGGTTCCTTTTTACTACCAATCTTGTGGTGAAGACTGACGTAGTGGAATTAGCAGCTCCTGCCGAGTGCACATCCCACGAATTGGAGCCATGCTCCGGGCAGGGGAGACACTTGTACCCGGTTTTACCGGTGGGTTTCCGGCGGTGCTGGGATTCGAACCAGCGATGTTTGGCAAATAAACGGAATGTTGCTGTCATCCTTTCTTTTCGCATTATTTGCTCACTGACACGCTCGCCTTCGTTTTAAGGTGTCCTCTTTAAAAGCTTCTCCTTGTTTTTGCAGACACAATTCTCTGGTTGCTTGCGTTATCCTTAGCCGTGCAAGCTCTCGCCTGCGTTCTCGAAGAATGCGTAAGGGTGCTCTATGTCGATTGCCGATGCATGCGTCCGTGGCATAGCGGTTTCAATATCAGACATTTGTACTATACGTCATGCGTTCGAATCCTTCCGTCAGACAAATTTAATGGTGTTTACTTAATTATTTATAATACAGTACTTTGATTAATATGATGAGTATACAAAGTCACGAAGCCGTTTGAAGCAATAAGGACGTAGTTCAGGCAAATATATGTGTAACCATCACTTTCATGTTGCCTGACAAAATATCGCGTCGGAAGTTCTTAGGCGTACTGAAGTTTGTGTATTTACAGACAGACATTCGCCTATTTCAGTCTAGATGGCGGTACGTGTTCTTTCTGACACGAAACAGAAGGACGAACGGAACGGAGCAGTAAATGACCTCGGGCACCTAGCCAAAGAATGCTACGCGTTAAAATGCGAGGAAAGTTCCTTACCGTGCGAGTCCTTCGCTTGGCGATGTATTTCCCACAGGATTCGACTATACGAGACAATGATGGCGCCAAAGGGGATGCCGTAGAGTACAAGCAGGCAGAAGAGGTTGTACAGCGTCTCATGAACGGGCGATGGGAACGACGAGAAGGTGACGCACTGCCAGAAGCCCTGAACTTCAGGGTGCTCCATGACGCGGAAGATGAGCGCCTGCGTGGAAGAGCAGAGATTCAGCGACGCCAACGGCGCAGCTATAAGTGGTACATGCCTGCAGTGCTCCAAGCCGGCGTCAAAGAGTTTCTTCCAACAGCGGTGCCTATACCCAGTCTACTGGGACCCGTGTCGGCATTGTTCGTTGAACAGCGGCACATACGTGCTCAGTAACCAAGTTTGTCCAACGGTTGGTTTCGAACCCTGCATTCTCTCAGCACCGCAGCACGATGCTCTACCCATCCAACAACGAACCACGCTGTGACCGACGTAGGCAGGAAAACCAGATACAGACATACACAGAAACATTCGTATACTGGGTGTTTCAGCGAACACTTTCAAAACGTTTTAAAGGTTGCCTGTGGCAGATAGCACAATTCTAGTCCATGAGCTGGTGGTCTACTCGAAGAGGCGGACATTGCTTGCACAAAAAATTGAAATGCATAATCGACTAATTAACAAAAATTCACTAAGTAACTTCCTGACGGACGGATGGATGGACGGACGAACAGTTTAATGTGATTTCATAGTACAAAACTATGCAGATCCCACGCACTGTCTGAATCGATGTGAGCGAAACATTCTGTGCTGTTTGCGTCGCTTTACAATAATTGGCGGTGATATTTACGGCGAATGTTTAAGTTCTTCAGCATTTAATTCAATACGGGGGCGGTAGGTTGATGTTAAGCGCTACCTTTTGTGCATTATACTGGTGTTTGTCTATGTAGTATACATAACATACAGAAAGACATGTTTGCTTGAAGAGTTGTTGTGCACCATTGTTCGTAGCGTGCGAGAAGATTAGCACTGTCAGTTCCTCATGCGGCGCATCGCATCGTGGCAGAAGTGTTGAAGTTTCATTAAATTATGGGGCTGTATAAGTGCTAAACCTACAGTCTGTTCATGAGGTTCGCGGTAGTGGGGTACTCCGGAATAATTTTGGCCACCTGAGATTCTTTAACGTTCACCTAAATCCAAGTGCACGAGCGATTTTGCATGTCGCCCCCGTCTAAATGCGGCTGCCGTGGTCGGGATCGAACATGTGAGCTGGAGCAACGCCATAGCCACAGAACTACTGCGGCAGAAGTGTTCATTTGATGAGCCGCCGCTTCCGTAGGGTCGTCTAGACACTGCGGAGCTTTAATGCAGCTTTGCGTCCGCACGCCCTCCGTCAGTTGTCCTCCCGAGAAATTGGCACGGTGCTTATTTTTGAGAAATAGCCGAAATGTACCGTACCATACCATTAATTAAAATTTATCCAATTTGTCCGCTACTGCTGCCGTGTCTGCGGCAGCGTTTCCTAGCATTCTTACGTCGCATTTTCTATCTCCCGCGCTGCCCCCATGCATGCGTGCTGCGACAAAAGAGTGGCAAGGCTGTTATTCACTCGTTTCGTGACTGTGTTGGTGCTACCGGTTCTGCCCATTCTCTGCCTTCTCTTTCTACATCCTCTCTACCATTCTATCTACCTCCCCTCTGGACGGTTGCTCGTTAGTACAAAGGTAGGTGCTGCAGCTTCTGCAATGCTATTGCGGGGGGCTCCGGACAAGTGCAGCAGTGTAGAGGGTATTGTGACGACGCCCAGGGAGCTCAGTGGAGGCACGATTGACGGGTCCAAATGAGTTTCGCATCGCAATTCCTCTCTGCTGCGCTCCTGAATCGTGCCAAACAGCAGCAGCAGCAGCATTATCAGCGGTGGAAAAGTCGAATGAAGAGCAAGGAAAGCTTCGCTTTAAATAGAGCAAACCCTACGCGATCGGGACCCCTGGCGTCTGTCACATCGGATGCATGAACATGAATAAATTTGCATAGAGATGGCGGAATTGTTCCGTTTCGAGCACCGATGTGCAATACACTGAACTCCAAGAGAGGGCAGATTTATAAAGTCAACCTAGCCACGTTGAAGGAAATGCCGAGGAACATTCTATGGAAAGAGGCGGCGACAGGGAAACAGAAGATTATGAAGTGTTCTTTAGTAACTGTACTACTGCATTACAACGCACACAACGCCGTCTTTTTTTCCGCTGAAGTATAGTGCCGTATGCTGCCTCCGAAACATACTCACAGGAGTCAGAGCTCTCAGCTAGACTACGTGGCGCTCAACACTCCGCCCGAACGCCGATGCTGCGGGACCTGAATTTTGGGCATTGTTGGATTCAAAACACACTTTTTTTTCTGTGCTGCTCTCATTTGTGATCCACCATATATTTAAAAAAAGAAGAAAAAAAAAGTTAGCTCGATTTCGTGGTGGTTATATAACGCCTCCGGCCGGCTCCCGAGCATGAGTTTGATTCCCGCAGGCGATGGCGTGCAGAGTTTATTTTTCCTTTACAGATGGCGAGGCCGAAGCCGAGGCTGAGGAGATGGTCTGGTGATGACAACGACAGCGTAACAAAAATTACGTTCGCACGGACACCGCAAACCCGGTTTTGCGCTTCTAACCGCTGTCGCCGTAAAAAAGCAGTTTGAGCGATTGTCCTGCATTTCCCTCTTGTCGAGCGGTGCCTTACTGATGATGAAGTACGCAGTTCCGTGGCTTTACGTGGTGAGTTAAAAGAAAAATTGATGGTAAATTTAGTATTTCTAACTTTAAAGACGGTCTCCAAAAGCGCTGGCGAATCACAAGGCCCTAACAATAAGAACATCATGCGAAGTTTATATGTGTACCTTTTGTTTGCTCGTCGAATGACGCTGCAAGAATTAGAATTTCAGTAGCGTTATTATCACTAGAGCACAGCCGATACGGTGAAGCGTTTCAAATATTGCGCGCTTTCCATGCTAGATTTAAAACTTCGACGAAGTCCACCGTTAAACCCTTTACTTGTTAAACTTTCTTTGGCGAGCCCACCAAGGTTCCCCTTCTATTGGTCGGTCTGTATCTCGCATATATATGTATAAGTACAATCAAAGCACAATACCTGTCGTTCTAATGTATTTCCATAAGTATCTCTTAATCCCACAGACCTCTTATTGGATTAGCTACATGACATTAAATGGCGTATTTAATTTTATTAATTTGGGCTACCCTGTTCCTAAAAGCTATATGTGCCATAGGATGATCCGGCTTATATAGCATGGAATTTGCAGCAACAAAGTAGTGCCAGCGAGCGCACGAGTTCTGCGCTTTCAAACAACAGACTATTACATAAAACCTGCAAGTATAATCTCTGCTTATAAATATCTCTAAAGCTTACATACCTTTCAGTGCGATAGCGCGTGATTTTAATGGCTTCTTTTATTTTCGTATATTATTTTTACATTTGGCCCTAACTAGTCGTTCGACACTGTGACATGAGGGGCATAGAAGACCTCAATTTGTTTATATCTGTTCTGCGCTTCTCTCTGCCCACAACTGTCCTGACCATTTTGCTTGCTTACTTGCTTGCTTGCTTCCTATACCATTGCGCATACCCACTACGGGGGGGATTGGCCAAGAAGCCGGCGATTAAACCAACGTTACTAGATTTGAAAGAAAAATTTAGTAACGTTGGGTTCAAGCAGGTGGGGCGGGGGGAGAAAACTTGATGGGAAATGTATTGGGAGGGAACAGTTTTTATTAAAGTGATAAGGTGGGCGAGTTGGTAAGCATTCATAATGGTAACGGCGCGAAAGAACGACGGACGGGATGAAATAACACAGTATCCTGCGTTCTTTCACTCCGTCCGTCGTTTTCTCGCACTGTTACCATTATGAATGCCGATTATTCTTTAGACAAACGTCGAGAATCACCTTCGTCCTCACGATGTCTTTTTCATCGACGTCTCAAATTGTGCATCTGCATGACCTAATCTTTGCATTTCGCCATAGCTTGTGAACTGTGCACTGCATAAACTTAAACATTACTTGATGTCGATGTTGCTTGCTGTGCGATGCATACATAGTGCACGAAATTACGCGTTGCATAGGAATCAAATAAAGAGAATTGTGCTCCTGGAATAAGGTTATGTAGCATTTATTTATCCCTTTACGAATGATTTCGCGTAACAAAGATCCCAACATGTGCGTTGGATCTGTATAAGTTACACGCATCGCGTGTCTCTTTCCACAGAACTTGACTGAAACGTTTCAAGAAAGTTTCGCTTAACGTTGCCTCCAACAAGCTGAATCTAGCGAAGTTTTGTATTTATATTAGCCGTCCTTATCAACGCCTTGACATCCCAGTGAGCACTTCGTCTTCTGCTCCCGCTTTAATAATGAAAATTAATTTCTGACAGTACAAAGCAAATGTGCACGATTTCTAAGGTAATTCAACCTTTAACATTAAGTAATTGGAATTGCTTCATCTAACAAATCCCGTGTACTTAGATTTAGGTGCACGTTAAAGAACCCCAGGTGGTCCAAATTTCCGGAGTCCCCCACTACGGCGTGCCTCATAATCAGAACTGGTTTTGGCACGTAAAACCCAATAATTTAATTTTTAATTTCATCTAACAAATTATACTCTTAAAAGTTGTCTTGTATACACCCTGTAATATCGTGGCAACCAACAGTATAAATAAATAAAAAAATAAGTTATTTTACATTGCCTCACGTGCTAGACCTTTTTGCTTACATTTGGGCTAGAAAGTGACGAACGTAGGCATGACGCAGAACGTTCTAGTGCTGCGCTATCACACCAGGTGCAAGTCCCCAGAGTGCAATGCCCAGTCGACCAGCAGGCAACTCCGGGGCGCATACGCAACTATGTGATACACAGAAACATCTGCGCCTGCAATCCGGCGTCGGCGTCGGCGCTGTCGAAGGCGAAGGCGTTCCGTGAGTGAAAATTGCCGTATACATATTCTATGCGGCACTAAAGTTTTCATATCACCAAAGTTGCTCATACCTTGTCTTACATACTTTGCAAAGGGATTCCTCGGAATATTTAGAAGGACAGCACACAAGCAAATGTCATGAAACAAAACACCGACCGTGAATGCCTTTATGTTAAATCTTTTCAGACTGGAATATTAAAAATGTCACAGTTTCGCCCTAAGGGCGAAGCAATGAATGCGATAGCAACACAGCAATGTCATACGAAGTAAGGTGAGCGGCTTTGGTAGCAATATGAATTGTAGTAAACATGAGCTGATTAAGTAAGCAGGTGTGCTGCGGCGTAAGTAGACCGACATGAAGAGAGACTCGATGACCACGAGAAGGCGCGTGTGAAACGGTGGTGTTGATGAGAAGCGCTTCCCGTGGGCAGCGCGTGCGAAGGGACACACCTGTAGCGCTGCACTGCCGATCCGGGCAGCATTGCATGTGTAGCGTGCGTTGGAAAATGTGGCCCGACTATCACTAACTGAATGAACAAGCGTGGTGTGAGCGCGCACAAACAAACATGAATAGATCACACTGAATGACTGCAGACAACGACTGTCAAAACGCTTGCAGCAAGCGCATATGCCGCAGCAACGGGCGAAAGTACGTGCGGTCTATCGCTTCAACGGAAACTGAGCGGCGAATGCACGGCGCATAAAGGTGAGAGCCGTGTGGAGATAAGCGACGGTGCGAGCGAGCGACGAGCGCGGTTGTTAGCAGAGCTCCAGTGGTTGCAGTATGCAAACGCCTTTAGCGTTCAAGTTGTTTTAAGCATTACTTAGCCTTTCCTGAAAGTGTTCGTCAAGTTGTAATCGAATAAGCGGAAGAGATGTCGGGAAACGAACGTTTCTCCTGAACATCGAAGGGGTCCACTACTTGCTGGTGCTGTTCGCGTTACCCCCCGCGACCTTGGAGTTCTTCCAAGTAACTCCGTAATGTGACCTGATCTACATAACGTACGTTAGGTGGAACTTCGTCGAGATCATTGTCAAGGCAAATTTTGTATAAGCTGGGATCTTTTCTCTATATTTTTTATAGTGTCGTGATTTTCAATTTTTACCTCAACGAAATGTTTTTTTTTTTTCTTTCTTGTTTTTATTTCTTCTTTTTTAAATCAGCGCGAACGAGATGTTGAGCAAAGCTTCTGTGCACCGCGTGCTGGAACTGCTGTGGTCGACGCCTAAAAGAGAAGTTTAGTATAGCGCAAAATGTTTGCGTTAACGAGTGGCTTGCCGCGCGCCGCCAAATCTTGGAGGCTATATCCGTGTCATACGTATACGTTTTGACATGAGTACACGAGTCTGTGTGCACATGTGTACAGGGACGATGCGGCCGTTAATATACGTATAACAAACGGCATTGCAGTAATGACCTGATAGAAATACTGGGCGAACTGAGAGCCGTTCCGCTCGCATTGCTAACTATTCTGTATGTCTAAAACCGAATGCGCCAGCCAAACAGTTCAGTATATTTCAAAGCGATAGCTTTCTTTGGTGTCACCCCCCCCCCCCCCCCACCTATTTTACGGATTGCCCGTTTCTGGCCTTTACTGCCAACTTGAGACACTGGATGCCACTAGGTAAAATTTGGCACCGAATGAGCGTACCGGCGAACGGGCTTGCATAAGCCTTGTATGCTCTCAAAGTATGCCCACGTCCGTGCCCTTAAGAAAAAAAATACTTTCTACATAAGACCTCAATATATAATGCCGGCTCATACGTATCTCAAGGCACACCGGTCTGTTAAGGGGAATGGTAAATTAGATTTAACAGATACTTTTATTTATTTTCTTGGATTTAGCCACTCAGCATGTCGCAGTGGGTGTGGGTTCTCGCCACACTGAGGTATCGCCCTACTTAAGACCTCAGTAAAAAAGAAATGCATGACCGACAGTGGAGTTAAAAACTAAATGCTGAGGTTCTACGTGCCAAAACAACGATACGATAATAAGGCACGCCGTAGTAGGGGATTCCGGATTAATTCTGACAACCCGGGGCCCCATGCACCCAATGCACGGTACACGAGCGTTTTTTGTCAGTTTTTTTTTTCTTTTTTTTTTTTGCTTTTGCTTTTTTTCCCCTTTTGCTCCCATTGAAATGCGGCCGGGATTCGATCCCGCGCCCTCGGGCTTAGCAGCGCCAAAACCACTACGCCATCATGGCTGACCAAGAGTAGAATCGAACCTCTGCCTCCGAGCACAGCAGCCCAATGCTCTAAACACTATGCCATTATTTTTTAGGTGCGAAGCACCTTATGCGCCTGGGCAACGCCTCCTTTCTAGAGGAGGCGTTGGCCTGGGCTGTCGGCGTCTCCTGGCGTAATCGTCGTCGTCGTCGTAGTCACAGTAAGCAAGCGGCTCGTGCTCGCGCTCGGAACGCGCTCGTGCCACTGCTCCCGCGTTCGTCGTCGTCGTCGTCGTCTTCCACAGCTGTCTGCGTTGCCGCTCACCATTCCAGCGTAGAGTTTCACTTCTCTTCTGTCGTCGTAATGGGGAGGCCGCGTTTACGGGGTTATGAGCCATTGCTTAAGGCAGTATGAGCCCATTAGCGGCGCATCACTGCATGCTTTGCACCTCCCCCGGTTTCACGTTAGTGGAGCTGCATTTTGCTCACTGAGTCATTCGAGCACCGAGTTTTTAACAGCGAAGCTGTTCTAGCTAACAGTAAAAATTGCCGCCTGTTGCCGCAAAACCTCGCCGAGCTATGACGTCACTGCGTTGCTTAGCAACCACCTCGCGGAACGGCGTGTGCCTCGCCTCCTCTTCGTGCCGTGCACATATGTTTAGAGCGCCGCTCTCAGGCGCCCATTCCTGTGGGGAGCGTCGGCGTAACCGAGCGACCGAACACAACAGCGATGGATGAAAGAGCAACGCGCAGCGCAGCGGGAAATGAAAGGCGGCGATGGCAAAGAGAGCGCGAGGAGGAAAACGGAGGAGAAAGGTGCAGCGGAACCATGAGGCGGAAAGTGGAGGAGGAAGATGGGGCGAAAGCGTGAAAAGAAAAGCGCCGAAGAAAAGCGCAAGACGTGTTCTGCGACAATCTCATGAGATGGCGCCTCTAGAGTACCGCGCCTCGCCTCTTGACTTCTTCATCTTTCTTCGGCCACTCCTTTTTTTTTCATTGTATTTATTTCAGGCATGCACGACTCCTGTGGGCAACAGATAACCTCACAAAAAGATATAACACGCATAATCCTTTCGTGCCAGAGCCGACTAGCGCTTTGGGACGTTTGGCGGCACGTTCTTGACGGCTCGTGCTTTGAGACGCCGTGTGAGACTGCGCAGTCTCCTGGATCGGCCTGCATTGCCCAGTACTATCCTAGTAGCAGCTAACACCACGTGGAAGCTCTGCGACGCTTTACCGCCGGTAAAGCAAGTTTCAACGTTTCATCGCCAGAGGGCAAATGCGATCATCATTTTACGATACACCACATGACTTATCAATAGGTACGCACGATTGTACAATACGTAGTCGCTGATGAGGTGACAAACCATGTTCATCTCGCTTATGCTCGTCCAGTACCTATGTAGAACCCATCAATCTGCAAGTCGTAAACTTGCGTCAAGGCACGGAGTAGAAATTATGCCGCCGGCATCACACGATCGTCCTCACCGTCGTGTGGCTGCTGTCGCCACACACATGATTGCGTCAGACATTAGCTATTCACCTTACACAAGCACGTTGGTCCACCTGGTAACGTTGTGCGTAATTCGGTAACCAGCTACCAGCAATATGATATCGATTCCCACAGTGCGTGGGATCTACTTCATTTTATTATGTTTGCCCCGCCTTCCTATGGCTCCATAAACTTCCTTCAGTCACGTTTAGAACCACGGAATAATAATGCCTGCAAAGGCGCCCGGCCACGAAATGCGGTAACAACAAAAGCCTCCCTATTAATGTGCTGTGGGTACGAACTTCTGTAAAATCTAATGTTGGCGTTAGCATGAGACAGTCAGTCAGCTCGCTGTCGAACAGTTGCGCAGATATTAAAGAAGGGGGTATTATTTTTTTAATAGATGATAAAATGCCGGGAAATGTAGGCCACCTTAGGGCTGGCTATCCGAATAATCAAAAATAAACTCTAGCTAGTAAGCAACGTGGAGAAAAAAAGAAACAAGCAGAAGAAGAAAGCAAGGGCAGCCATTGCGAGTTATCGTTTTATTTGATTTGGTTTCCTTGGAGGAATATCATTGCTGTCACCGTAATCAGCAGTAGTGGCGCCTATACCTAATGCCAGGTTGTGGATATCGTGTTCGCACCAATAATTATGAAGACTATCTGAACTATATTCGGTGTGTGAAGAATGACTCTGTTCAGTGCTTTGGGGACGATGGCAGCCGGCCTTCCCATGATAGCCTAGACGTATTGGTCAACTGGACGTACAGCACATGGAGCCAATACTCATCTATCTTCATAAGCAACTATCGTCCAACTCTTACTCATGACACTCCGTGAAGAAAGACAACAGTGCAGTCTTGTTGGACATCCTCTCGAACGCATCAATTGTGCACCGTCTTCCGAGTCTGGATCGAATCTACTTCCCTCGCGCGTGCTCTTATACACTCGACATGTTTTATCCTTCTCTACGTATATTGTGCGGATTTACACCCTTGTATTCTGCAGGCTATTTGATTCGCTCTCCTGAGCGACCCCGAGACCAACCCCATTTGCCATCCCACCTACTGCGGAATAACAGGATGTGATTCGCGAAGCTTACGCGCAAGAATAGATCGGTAGGTCCTAGAGTTAAAAATTTATATTGTAAATGTACGTATAAATGTAGAAGTTTAGAAGAGGGAAAACTTAAATTGAGCAGTCTAGACCATCGCATTGTCGTCATCGCCTTTTTCTTCGTATTCTTTCAAACTGCAGGCAATATATTTTGGTAGGTGAACATGATGATGCTCCGCGTCTCGTGTGGTAGAGGACGTCTCATCTTCCAATCCAAACTGAACATTTGCGTGGGTCTCATTCGAGCAAATAATCAAGCCGTTTCGAAGCATGCCTGACGATCGGCGATCGAGTCATCGTTGCATATCACGCCATCGTAAACCCTAACCCGTCATTTTGTGTGGAACTATTGCTCTGTATAAATGATGCTTACCATCGATCGCTAATGTCCCTCTCAAGCTGACAAAGTGACGTTCACTTATCAATCTAATGTAAACTAGTCCCCGTTCCCTAATAGTCTTTCTGTTTCATGAGCGCTCGAGTGTGTTGGCCGATTCTCGAAATTTGTTTAATACGTTGGCGCTTTACGTTGCCTATAGTCTAATAACATCTCTTTGTCCTCATGAGGCAATCGCAGACATTACGAGCGTTTCGAGAAGAAAACAATCGAAGCGAAGGCGTAAAAATCCCACTTTGTTTAAGCAGTTAGACAAGAACATTCGAAAAAAATAAACTCTTAAAAAACTACTTAAGCAGTGCAGATATTGCTATTAATCTCCGAAGTCTTCTGATCACCATTAGTTTCGTTTCTAGGGGAGGTGACTGATTGTCTTTCGCGCTGTGGTGTGAGAGTCTACTTGCTTCGCAAAACTAAGTGCAGTTACTCATAGAAAGATTTTAACATTTAAAATAAGACATTCGTCAATCTATTGGTCTTATTGCAGCACAGTAGGAAAGTTCAAGAGGAATAAAAAGATTGTAACTATGAAGACCGCCACGATACCGCTTTCAGCAGAAGTCCTCTTTATTGAGAGAGAGAGAGAGAGAGAGAGGCTCTTTATTAGAAAAAAACAGAGATTTTTCTCCGGCGCTTATGTAACCACTGGCATGCTACTCTCTATAGAGATAGGGAATGGGATTAAAATATTCCAGAGGAGAAGAGGAGAGTGAAAAAAAAGAGAACGAGAGAATAAAATGAATATGAAATGCGCAAGCGAACCTGATACCAATAGTTACAGGTGATATGGCGGGTAAGTTTAAGCTTTTTATATGAAATGGTGAATCTTTGAAACTTTCGGATTAGACAAATTTCTGACAGGTATTTGAACGTCAGATCCAAAACCCGCCGCTGTTTTGAAGGGCCGGGCGTTGGACCTAAGATGATGTGTAACGTTAACGGATCGTGGCAAATCATGTCCATTTGTCGCTCAAAAATTGTCTATCACTTGACGCGGGGCATTCAAGTGATACGTGCTCCACTGTCTCTAAGCTGCCACAGTTGTCACAGTAGGCATTAGTGCTACCCCCAATGCGGTACAGATAATTGTTCGTTTATGCCACGTTCAGTAGAAGACGACGGTATAATGTCTCTAAGTGTCGAGGATTGATACGGTAATAATAATAATAATAATAATAATAATAATAATAATAATAATAATAATAATAATAATAATAATAATAATAATAATAATAATAATAGTGGCATAATCGATACGGTCGAATTATAGTTCGGAATAAAGCTTGAAACGCCCTCGACTACCCCTTCCGTGCCCGAACTTCGTATCCCGGATTTTGATTGCAATCACGCCTTCACGGCACTATTCGTATAATCGACAGACGCTGCTACATAAGGCACCTGGATGCGGTGAGTTTGGCGGCATGTCAGGCCGCATCGCGATAGTCATCCCTGAAAGACTGGCCGCATTTTATTTCTGCGCCTTTCTTTTTTTTTTTTCTGCTAGCGTGGTGACACATGCAGGCCGGCAGTGACACGGGCCGGCTATTCACACTCGACAGGTTATTATGGCCATAATTTCTCTCGAGCACCGGACTGTCAGTTCAGCAGGAGATGACCAAATGGCTCCCCATCGTTTTGAGGAGATGGTGCCGCAATATTTCTTGCCTCTTGTTTCCGCTTTATTTTCTGCGCGTGACAGCACGTGTTCGGACGGCGCTAGCCAAATCACAAACCATTTCGAGGATTTATGACAGCGACTGCATGGATGGTCCTTCCGAGCATATCACCACGTCCACGTCGGACATTTCAGTTGAATAAGCAGTGACGGAAACGTGCTCACTGCACAGCTTGAAGTTTATGTTACTGCTAGCGAATCTAAACCTTTCTGCCACGTGTAATCCAGTGTCCGATATCCTTATTCATTCGTCGGGTGATGCGCAAAAAAAAAACGAAAACGTGTTGTCTTTTATTTTTTCCGAGTTAGGGAAGAGTGAATGCCACGTTAATATTATCGTCATCGGCAGCACCATCATTCATATGGCTATTTTTATGCCCACTGCAGGACGAAGGCCTCTCCAACAGCGATGTCCCAATGGCCATATCTTGCGTCAGCCGATCCCATCCTATGCCTATACAATTTTCCTGATCACACCACACTTTCACGGCAGGCACTGCCAAATCCTGACTGGGTGCTTACCACTGTCGTTGAAAAGAAAAGTGTACAATCACTGCATTCTACCGGTGCTAACATATGGGGCAGAAACTTGGAGGTTAACGAAGAAGCTGTAGAACAAGTTAAGGACCGCACAAAGAGCGATGGAACGAAAAATGTTAGGCCTAACGTTAAGAGACAGGAAGAGAGCGGTGAGGATCAGAGAGCAAACGGGGATAGCCAATATTCTAGCTGACATTAAGAGAAAGAAATGGAGCTGGGCAGGCCATGTAATGCGTAGGGAAGATATCCGGTGGACCATTAGAGTTACAGAATGGGGGCCAAGGAAGAGAAGCGCAGTCGAGGACGGCAGAAAACTAAGTGGGGTGATGAAGTTAGGAAATTTGCAGGCCCAAGTTGGAATCAGCTAGCGCAAGGCAGAGGTAATTGGAGATCGCAGGGAGAGGCCTTAGTCCTGCTTGCTGCTGCAGTGCTGCTGCTGCTGACGACGACGACGACGACGACGACGACCACCACCACCACCACCACCACTTTCTGCCGGCTACCGGAGTAGCAGGCGGCACTTTCTGCCGCCTGCTACTCCGGTTTCCTTGCTCGCGGCACCCAACATTTTACTCCAGTAATATACCAACGGTTAACTGCACTACGCATAACATGAAATGATCTACAATCTACCAAACAGAACTGAAATATCATACCGCCATCTTCTTGCCCCTTAAACTTACGCCAATCAATTACTGCCTCATAATTCGTAGCGCGGTCCTTGGTTTTTCTTCAAGGAACTGGCAGAATGCAATCATATACTTTTCTTTCTGTAGCATCGCCACGGCACGCGGGCCGGAGCAGTTACGAGACACAGACAGCTCAAACATACAAAAGCGTTTATTTGGGGCGTAGGATTGCTTTTTATCTCCGAAGTGGGAGAGGATGTGAGAGCGGGGAGAAGGAAAGGCCACGTACTGCGCATGCGTAGAACTCGGTATGACGCAGACACAACACTTTCAAAAAATATTATTGAGCTGCCGTTAATAATTTTAGAAGGCCTGCATTCACGCTCTAATGCTTTTTTTATTCGCTGGAGATTTCCTTCTCGGGATTCGGCCCCCCTTTTACTATTCTGTTTATCTAACAGTACTTCTGCACATCTTCTAAAGGCTCTCGACGAATCACAAACTCTCAATTTTCAGGCTATTGAACATTACCTTACTCTTTATCATATTATTCCTCAGACATCGTGGGTAAAAAAGAGATTTTTCTCACTTTCGAAAACCTACGCTTGGCAGTTTTATTTTTTAATCGATCAATCTTTATTACGGTTCTAAGAAGACAACGTTCATACAAGCTGATATGCATGAACTTCACGTCTTCCATCATTTGTTGTAAGTCATCTTGAGCGCACCTGAGTTTGCTCAGATACTCGACGTTGATCCTTACCCCTGATCCTTACCAATCTGGTATCTTGAATGTTTTTTTCAAGCACACAGTGAATAATGCCAAGGACCATAACTGCCTTAATAAGCTTAATATTCTTGATCGCCTGTACGCACGTCGCATACATATAAAATCTGGACTGACGACGTTATACTCAAAAGGGAGGTAAAAAATGGAAAAAGCAAGAAATGTTCGCTGTAACGTCATTGTGAAAAAAAAAGAAAAAAAAGAAAAAACGATTTTTTCTTCTTTTGTGGAATTATTGTAAAGGAACTACAAATATGGGTCGTTATAGCATGGCCATTAGCGGCGACATTTTTTTAATAAATAGAAAATATTGTGGAATGTCCATTAGGCTAGATGAACAAAGACCATTTTATTTTTGAATCTATCGTAACGGCTCTAAGCAAGTTATTTTCACGTAAAGCAGAACCTGTGTTCTTACGCAGCTTTTCATTCATCGCTCATCCTTCTCGCCTAAAGGTGCTCAGCTTGGTCACGATCAAAGCGAAGCCTTCTATGCCTCTCGCTCTCTCTCCCCTTTCTTCTCCCTCAAATAGCATCATACATGGCTTTCGTCCTCGTGAAATCACTGCGTCGACTTCTCAGACTGTCCATGTAGTGTTTGCGTTTCGCCATAGATTGTGAATGGTGTAGTGTATAAGCGGCAACATTGCGTAAGACGAAAGTTATCACCTGTGCAGAGCATAAGCACAAGCACTGCATGACCCGATGTAGGCCCGTTACATCGGACGAAAATAAACACAGTTTTACGCATCGAATTCAGTTGCATGGAATTTTATTAACCGCTTCACTAATGCTTCGCTTCGCATAGATTCCAACCTCCCTGAGAAATTTGACCTCAATCCCAGCATTTTTGACGTGTTTTTATTCTTTGTGCCGTCGGCCATTTTTGTACCATCGCTCGGCCATGACGACGTCGGATTTTCGCGTAATGGGGCATTTAATGCTTTCGCATTAAAAACTGGTTATGGTAGAATAGGACGCTAAAAATATTCTTTCATAGATACATAGCCCAAAGTTAACCGGTATCAAATATTTTAAGCCGACAAAGCAAGGACACGGTGAATATTTAAAGCGATGAGGTGCTGAGACATCATTGGAAGTGAACCTGGTTAGCTCGTGTCGGCGCTACTACATGCGAGCCGCGTTTTATGAAAGCCCCTGTGTTTTACTTGCGACTTGTCAATGTGCACAATTTCACTGCGTCCCACAGCAAAAAGTGGATGTGGCTGATGGACGTCAGGACCACAAGCGCCAAGTACGACACGGTCAACGACGCGAATCCCGCACTTACGACAGGATCTTATCACGCCCTGTTGACGGCCCGACACAATGACTCACTGTTTGCTGTACGTGCGTACTCTCGGTCGCAGGCTCATTCGCCCGTCCTGACGGAAAATCGTTCGCCGACCAGGAGCCGACAGAGGCAGCTATGCGACTGCGGAACGCGATTATTTGCTCCTAATCCTCCCGTCGCTCCGTGTCTGACGCCATATACACGGATATTGGAGTTGCATGCAGTGGGTCTGTCACTGAAAGAGGTAACAGAAGCCGTGTGGCCTATTGGTGCTAGGAAAGGCCGAGTGAAATTGTCAATTCGTAACACCACCTATAAACGTCACTTGTATTAGTTTGGTACATTTTCAGGGCCAAGTATGCGCAAGTGTAGTTGCGTCAATATCCTCACGGAATGAAACGTGCTTCGAATAAGAAATATCTGGGCGCAATATATATATATATATATATATATATATATATATATATATATTTATTGTACTTCATAACTCTTTGCAAGATAATAGCTAAGACAATAGCATGACGACTATCCATAATTCCACAAACCGATTTCAAGGGAGCGGACCACAGTGCACTTTTATTGACGGATTCCCGCAATATGTATTTATTCTACTAAAATGCGCTATGTTTTTTTTGTAGTTCCCTAAACAGAGGAAGAAGCGGGACCTTCGCAGTTATCTGATTGCGACGCATTTTATTGGAAATGGCTAATATCAACCGTTCTTACCTTGAAACAGCGTGCATATACAATTCTAAACACCATGTACACAGCACCTTTTGTAATCGCTGACTCAGGAGAATTAGACGCGAAAACCATGCTTTATTGGTAATTTTATCTAAGAAGGCAGTGGAGCCTGAGAGTTCGGCTATGCGCTCATCTCTCACGCCTCAAGACAACGGGTAGATGTCAACAGCGATGCACAGTACTACTGTATCCGGTTCGCGCCTGTTGAGTCAAGCCATGCCAAGCGGCTTTTGGCCGTCGGCGCGAACCGGCTGTTGCAAAATCGATCATGCTGAGCGTGAGCCTGTAGGAGCTCTCGGACCGGACGCTTGTGTTTCCTTATCGCTTCAACCATGCCACCAAAGCCACTTCTGCATCATCCGTATTTTTTCTTGAAATTTCGTTTGCCCAGCATTGCAATTCACTCGAAACACCGTCGGGTTTTTTTTTTCTTAGTCATAAACATAAATTGTGATAAAACAATAAACATCTATCGTGAGCGCGGTTTCGAGACAAGACATCGACCGAAATTCGGTTGTATTGCTTCAATTTTTTTTTTCGATCTTGCTACGATTTCACCATCTTACTGCGGCTGCAGTTCTTCTGCCAGCTGTCACATTGGGCTTTCCCGCTTACATACAGGCGTTGGGTGACAGAACAAATCACAAAGGCGTGGCGGTCCCTGACATGTTGCACATCTGGCATGCTTTCCGTCTCATCGTGCGCAAGCAAGATAATCCTATTTAAATAAATTAGGTGGTTTTACGTGCTAAAACCACGATATGATTATGAGGCACGCCGTAGTGAGAGTCCGGAATAATTTGGACCACCTGGAGTTCTTTAGCATGCCCCTAAATCTAAGTACACGAGTGTTTTCGCATTTCGCACCTATCGAAATGCGGCCGCCGTGACCGGGATTCGATCCCGCGACCTCGTGCTTAGCAGCCCAACATCATAACCACTAAGCAACCACGGCGGGTGCACGATGATCTTCTTGGACCACACATTGTGAACTTGTATGAATGTCTCGTCATTATGTGGTCGTGTGATTGATAGCTATTGCCATTTTCGCCAATATCAAATGTGCACATTGCACAATATCCACGTATGTCAATGATCAATTTTGATTGGTAGCCGCGCCTTGCCCTGTATTCTCTTTGTCAGTTTTCACCTTCTGAAGTACTAAAGACACGGGCGTCAATTTAAACACAAGCTACACCAACAAGAAATGTTTCTGTGCTCTTCTTGTCCCCAAATTATTTGATAGCTTCTAGTTGATCCATAAATCTAAATTAAAAAGAAAAGTTGCGATAACCTAATCTTTCCGCCCATATTTGTCAAGCTTGAACATTACCGAAACACGTGAGCTTTCTTTAGTGCCAACTAGTGATTGACGCCGCACCACCGCCTTGTAAATCAAAGAAAAGTTAAATTTGAGAAGCTCGGAACAATGTCGAAGACAGGGTGGAAAGTACGATTAATCTTTATTCAACGTCGTTTAGGCTCGAGACAACGAGTCAATTTTTCTCGCCCCGAGGAACGCGTGAGAAATGAGGAAGAACACTGCAGACGGGCGCCTTTCTTCAGTGGAGCATAAGTAAATCATATGTAGATATAAAGAATGGTCGTCTACGTTCACTTCAACGACTGGTTGTTTTTGATTGCTCTGGTGCGCCCTCGCCCAGACGATTTCTATCAGACTTCTATTTTCTATTTCTATTTCTATTCGAGGAACGGAGTGCTCGTAATATATTCAGCTGGTTATTTTTGAGCGCTCGCTTCTGGCTGAGAGGACTGACATGCGCCTTCGGGATGGTTATCGAGATCCGGCTACCTTCTCATAACGGGACCTCGCCGTGCACGGTACAGCCATCCGCCTTCGAAACACCGCTTCAATACTTATCTTCTTTTCAATGATATTGGGATATCACTTCCTTCGCACTATTGGTTAAATCGTTCTGATATGTGCCACTTCTACTTGAAGTCTGATATGCCCAGAAACGCCCGTTTGAATGTACTGGCACCGCTCTTTTTTTTTTTTTTCTTCAGAATCCGGCCACTTTTGCATTGTCCTCTAGGCGGCTCCGGCACAAAACTGAAAGTATCTCGGAGCTCTGTGCTTCTGTTTCCCTAGAACAGCAGCTCAAAGTTTGCAGCACAGGTTTGGCTTCTCCAATATAGTGAAAGCGCAATATATGCGGAATCCGGTGAAGCAAGGCGACCAGTTGAATACTATACCAGTATTCTTCGGGCTCCTCAGTGGCTCAACGAAATTAAAAAAATTACTGGGGGTCCCTTATGCTACAACTAAGACGACTTGAAGGTGAAAGCACGAGCGTCGCTAACTCAATGACACGACGACCACTTTTTTGCTGAGTCATCTACACTCCGAATCCACAAAATATTTTTCAAAGTCAATTTTGCAAGTCATCCTTACTTCACCAAACTCAGACCGTGACTTAGATCTTTTTTGCTAAGTCATCATCACTCTGTAACCACAATTTACAGTCATTTTTGCAAGTCATCATGTTTTTTTTTTTTTTTTTTGCAAGTCACCCTTCCTATGATTCACCGAACTCAGCACTTTTCTTTGCTGAGCCACTCTCACTTGGGCCCTCAAATCTCGCATATATTTTTTGCAAGTAACTCCCCCACTGTATAACCCATTGATTCACTCTAATTCACACTTGATTCACTCTTGATTCACCGTGTCACTGCTTGGTTTACCTTCATTCAATCTATCATCTCGGTTTTACTTCCATCACACTTGGTTTGCTCTATTACTCCAATTTCCCATTTTCATCAATCTTGATTCACCCCTATCACCACTTGATTCACCTTCATTCACTCTTAATTCACTCTCATTTACTCTTCATTGTCGTAGCTCAGTAGTTTCGGTACTGGAACTCCCACTTTAAAAAAATGTCCCTCCAAACAACTGCGTCTCCTAGACATTTCATTTTTCTTTATCGACGAGTTAGTAGTGTAACCTGCGTAAGACATACGTACACTCAGAAGTGCCAACCTTAAGCGCACCGTGCACGGTAAGGTCATCTTTCATTTGACTCCTATCACCCAACTAAACCCCTTTAATTAATCTTCAATTCACTCTTAATTCACCTCTCCGTATTCCCATTTTTAATCGTTATCATTACCATAATTACCCATTACTACTATTAATTCTCGGTTCTTGGTCACCTTTAGGGTTTATCGACCCATTTTTCAGCTTTGTCATGCTAATTATCACAATTACTTTAAAGATTATTATGATTATTTATCAATATTTATATTCCCCATGAAATTACCTATGGATTGATATATAATGTTAGGTGGTTTGTAATGATCTTATTGAGTTATCGTTTTTTGTATATATTTCTTTGCGTATTTTTTCTCCGAGTTTTGGCTCCACTTTTTCAAGGCCATCTCAAAACGAGACAGATAAGGCTTTCGCGCTAATAGGAAAGACACGACGCATTGCTAAGTACGCCAGACACAATTATGCTTATTTCCACCGAGGTTAATGCTTATTCCTTATAGGCAACGTCACCCAAGGGATCAACCAGGGAGCCCAGGATCAGGTAGCGCCAACCAGGCGGAAGGAGCCCCTGTAACGAAAATCCCCACAGCTGCCTAAATGGCCAAGTTAAGTCGCGTGGAAGCAATTCTGCGGGAAAAGCTGCGTAAAGTGGATGGTTCGAGATTCACTGCCGGTCACCCACCCATAAAACAAGTACAACGGATCCTCTAACCTATGTACGCTTTTGCTCTACGCTTGAGGCAAGCTACACCATCGTTTCGAACGAGTCATGAACGGTGTTGCAGACTCTCCTATATTTCCTGCACTAGTGGAGGATAGCTTCATTGTACGGGAGAAAGAAGGGTGCATCAGCAGCCTTTATTTCCCCGAAGTGCAGAATCCGAGCGTTTCCGCTGTTGCAAATTATACTATAGTAACTAAGAAACGATAGCTGCCGGAAGGCCCGCTTTCGCTGGCATGTGGGCTTCGTCGTAGATTAATAAATTTGTCTCAGCGTCCCTTTTACTACCTGGGGTCTTGTGGCGCAAGGACACATGTCGAACAAGATTTTACCACCTTGGAAAACATTTCACGAAGCCTGCAGTAAATGCTTTTAGCAGTCAGCTGCACACTGCTGTTCTGATGTCAAATTTACGACGACGTCTGCTCTCGAGGTCGTGTTTTGCTTTCTTTTTGAGCAGCCGTTGTCACAAATTTTGTAGTTGCATTTTGGCGTCGCTGCATTTCGCGGGTGGTCATGCCAGTGTGCAGTAAAAAATACGAAAAAAAAAAAAACAGGACACCTCAGCTAGTTTCGATACTGGAACTCCCGCTTTTAAAAAATGTCCCTCCAAACAACTGCGTCACCTAGACTTTTCATGTGTCTTTATCGACAAGTTAGCACTGTAACCTGCGCAAGACATACACTCAGAAGTGCCAACCTCAACTTGCTGCTTTCAGTGCGAAGGCCTTCGCACATCTACTAAAAGCCAACGTATATCCGTATGGGTGCGCCAGCAGTGTCAGTTTCTGAGCCATCATCACGGCTTAAAGAGAGCGTTTCTATGTGACTTTGAAAAAAAAAAACAGTCAAGCATGTGTGCTTATGAATGAATTATGTCAAGTATTATATTACATGAATTGCTAAATATATTCATGTCTGAGTAAGTCTATTTGTCTTTCTATAGTACCATGTGCTTTGTTTTTACTTCGAACACTCTTCTTTTTAAAAAGCGTACAAAATTTATTCTAATCACGTCACTGCAGATGAATTATCTGCTCAAGTGGATATATTTTGTAAGAAAAACTAAATCACTTCCGTCGCTATACAATATATTTAATTACATTAATTAACTTCCTAGTTACAAATTGTACGGCACATGTTTGTTTTGAAAAGCTGAAGGACGTTGTCATAAAAGTCTATTTACGTGTTTCCACATTTCAAAATGCTCATGTTGGCTGAAATAACCGGCCTCAAATTATTCGTTCGATTTACATGATTACGCACGCGACACCGCGAAGCGCGGCTTGCGGTGGAACCCCCCCTTTGACGTAATAAGGTGGTGTAAAATGAAGCTTCGATATATCGGACAATAAAGCGGTCTGTCTTGGCCGTGTTGCCGAAGTTGCTGAATCAGGAGTTGGGCAAAGCGTCGATAGGAATTAGCTCGTGGGAAGTGCAACCTTAAAAAACAATTAATTGTAGAACTTTGTCTGGTGTCAACTATGACACATGCCCTCTTTACAGTATGAACCAAGAATCCGGAGGGAAAATAAGGAACTGACTATAGTGAGGGTGCCCTTCATTATAGTGATAAAACTATAGTGACGTGGTAATAGCAGTGGGTGGACAGTGGGGCTATGTTCGGTATTGGCAGTAAAGTGTCGCCATGACACTGGTAGCCAAAACAAAATTCAGTAACTTTTGCATATGTGGCTCTATATTTTCCACCTACATAGCAACAAATTAAAGGGATGCAATTATGTGTAGAAATAAAATGTGTTATCGGCTATTTTCTTTTGCGGCCCCCTATGTCTTTGTTCAGTCGCTTCATTTGTTGGGCCAACGGGCGGCGCTGTCGCCCTTATCGCTTCGGCTGCCATTCTGTTCGTCTGCTCCTGGCGCTCTTTGCACCTCTGCACACGTCCATGCCTTTGGCTTCTACTGTGCGTTGCCACATTTTGTTTCTGTATCGGCCAGTGCTCCAGCGATGTAAGAAAAACTGAAGAAAGGCCACAAGACGTTCTGCGCAGCTCTATGGTTGGCCATCACGGGAAGGAACAGCAGGGCCACTTTTTTCCGCCACCAAGAGAATGAAAGGTAAGCACGCTTTTTATGCAGTTGTTGTGCAGCGAATAGCCGCTAACCTTATCGAAACGGCTGTAAGACGAAAGGAAGGGTATTCCGTACGCGGTATATTTCTCTGTGGTGTGTAAATACGTTCAAGTTACCTATTGACAGCTACTTCGGAGACGAGCGCTTTAGCTCACCCATTGACGGAAATCGCGTTTCGTTATATTTCGGCGACTGCTGTTCGCTTTACGGAATAAACTGATAACTTTGCTGAAGATCCTTGAATGCTAGCTACACGGACGAAGGGGTTAAGTTAGAGACTTGCCTGTTCTTGGTTAAGCATTACAAGTCGCCTAGAGCTTCAAAAGGTGCGGGAACCAATTGAAGGAGCGCTGTGCTAGTGCAGAAAGCACTGCAAGTGCGGTTTTCTTCGCGTTGTCTGCTACGGCACCGTGCGCATTTTTTGTTACGCAGCGAAATAAGGTGTCGCAAAAAAAAAACAACAAAAAAACGCCTGCTTGTCTGTTCTGTTTTATCGAATATTCATCTGCGATGTGCGATGTTCGCGGTTGTCAACTGAGAACTAAGCAGACAAGCAGATTTTGTTCAAAACGAGCGAATTTACCTTCGTGACAAGTCGCACTGCCACCCAATGCGTACGAAGGTGCTTACGTCGGCGCTTAGCGAGCAACGCGCTCCGGTGTTCCCGCAAAGTTTTGTTCCCCCTGTGCAACACAAATTCGTCTAGAGTAAGAAATGCTCATAGACTGATGACTTACAACTGTTACCAGTGGCTTACAACTTTTGGGATATCGTCTTCCTGTAATACGTATTCTGCAAAACTAGGAAGACAAGGAGTATACAAAAAAATTGTCAGCCCTTCCACTGGGGTGTAGATGGAAGACCAGCGAAGCTGTACTATGGTGGGAATTATGTATTTCCAATTATGACTATTAAGATGTGATGGTGTAATTGGTTATTTGAACTAATAAAGAATGAGAAATATATATGATCCGATGGTTTTCATTTATTTACTGACCACAGGGACCATGGCTTTATGGTCGCTACGGTACACCACCACAGGGTGCACGGCAAAGGTTGTCACGTTCTTCATAAACACGTCACCAACGCCGCACGCGTTCGGTGCGAACGCGCGCGAAACGCCGCCGCCGTCGACAACAGTTGTGCGCGTTATTTGTCTGACCACACACAACTGCTGTCAAAACACTGGCTACGTGACGGAACGGCTAAACGCCGTTGTCGACACTGTCAGGGGAGAGGCGGTCGAGAGCCCAGAGAGAGTCGGTGCCACAGGCGGCAGAGGCCGGCAGGGCTGCGCGCATGCGCCGCAGTGGGAGAGCGGGCACACACACGCACAGTCTAGGGCGCCTAGCACCTCTTCCTCTTCGTAACCACACTCTCTCTCTACCCTCCTCGCACACCGCTCCTCTTTCACTGGGAAGTCGCGTTTGCTCTCCGCCGTACGTTCGCTCCCCGTGAAAGCGCGCGTCCCTCGCCCTCACGCGCTTTCACTCGAACACACAGCATACGGCCAATGAGAGTTCTTAGGGGCGAAGCTCCTTAGGGTGTGGATCTGTCCCTCCTCTGTAGTATGTAGTAGTAGTAGTCGTCGTCGTAGTAGGTACCACGTCTACTTTTATGAAAAAAAAAATTCCGGAAGTTGTGTCTGTAGCGCGGAATCGCACCAGGGACCCCTCGCTTCCGAACGCGCGGCGCTAACCACTACGCCACGAAGCGCACATGGACACGCACCACGATGACAATAAATACCCAACATTAACGAAAGACTGCGCGTTTCTAACGCGTTTGTGCTAGCGCGTTACGGCCCGTGTAAGAATCTGGTGTAAGACGCTGTGGCCTCTCCGCCTTACCCCAGTATTCATAAACGCTCCTCGACTTGAACTTAACTTGCCACCGCCTTGGGCAGCGCGTTCGAAACGCGTTGAAGGCGGTGGCAAGTCAAGTTCAAGTCGAGGAGCGTTTATGAATACGGTGGTTATACTCTCTCAGCAGTCATGTGATGGCGTCGGCAAACGCGGTGCACGTTCCGGCATGTGTAAACGGCTGCGTAAGACGCTGTGGCCTCTCCCCCTTACTAGAGAGTACTGCACGTTTCTAACGCGTTTGTGCTAGCGTCCCCTTAAGCGGGAGATGGTGCAATTATAATGAAGGGCGCTGTTATAAAATAGGAATGACGTCACATATGGCGCGTGTCGTTGGTGGAAGTCAATCGTTCGATTTAGTGCGGCGAGACTGGGCGAATTACACTGAAGATTCACGGTTTACCGATGATTCCCTCCGGAGCTTCGCCCACTCATCATCATTCACCCCGTGGATATGCGGTGTTTTGTTTTTTTTTTTTCTATTGCCGGACGCGACCATCGAAGAGTGGGCCCTTAACAGCTTCGTTGTAAAAGGTTGAACAAACTAATCCGTCAGTGTCATATTGACAAGTAAATAAGGAATCCATGGATCAAGGTAATTTCATCATCATCATTATCATCAGCTTATATTTTATGTCCACTGCAGGACGAAGGCCTCTACCTGCGATCTCCAATAACCCATTTCTAATAATTTAGCTGTAAGTAACCGGTCAGTGTTTTCAGACAGCTGTTGAGAAAGCAGCATTACCAAACCTGTTACTTCCGTATAGTAGCAGTTAAAATAAAGATCTAGATTGTTAAATTTTTTTGCCACATTTTTGCGTTAAATTCCACAAGAAAATATAACAGTTGACGTACATGAATTGAAAGCAGTTTTTGCGGTAAGAGTGCTGAAATTTGTTCCTGCAATTGCGTTGTGTGTAAGCATATAACTTATTACCTCCATTTTTCCAGACTGCAGCCCTAGCACGGACAACTCCACCTCCCCCGAATGTCTGTCTCGTCTTTGTTTGGGTCTTTGTTTGGGTACACCGGTTTTTCAACCAGTCTCGCTTAATTATAATTTTTTGCATAAGTAACCACGACAAACGATTTGCCTTGGTTGGATTCTCAGATGCAAAGCAAGAATCAAGAAAAAATAACAAAAAACAAGAAAGAACATGGCTCTTGCTATTGACAAATTGTAAGAAGCTTTATGTATACGCGCCTATATAATGTGCAGTTTGTTCTGTACTCGTAGATGTGAGATACTCGGGTCTGCAATATTCTTTTGTGTATTGTATCTCTTGCGGTACAAACGCTGCTAATAAAATTGGGAAATAAACCATATTTCACTGCCTGTTATTGTCCTGCCGAAGCACAATAGCCACCCGCTATGGAATGCTGGCTCACGTATCATAACGGAATGTGATAAAATTTTAGCAAACACAGATGCGCTGCTGGTATTTACTCAATACATGAACAACCCCACACGCAAAAAGAAATTGTCATTACAAAACGAAAGAGGCTGAAAATGAAAGCTGTTAGAACAATGCAGATGGTATACCGTGAACGCAGCTCGTGTGCGTCTGGCGAGAAAATCGCACACTCGTCGAGCGTATTGCAAACGACAAGCGCGATGGCCGTCTCCCCCTCGCGCGTCAAGAAATCCATTGTCGTAACAGCAGGCTTTATTTTTTATTTTTCGGAAGTATAGCCTACGAAGCACCAGAGAAGAAAGTGGCGCTCGTGACGCAATTGCCGTTTACCTGGGCGGTAGCCCAAATTGAGTCACCAGCTGACATAGCCTTGGTAATAGGAGCCGGTGCAGAACCTGTGTAAAAGCAGACCTTTCCGCATTGTTTCATGACGCTGGCTGACACATATTTTCGGCAATTCGTGTATCTGTAGGATGTATGTTATTTGTGAGAAAAAGGCGGCAATGCAACTTTATTTGGAATGCTATTACCTAGATGTACTTAAGCCTGTCCGTCGAATGATCATTCCTCCAGGGATCAAAACTTTTTTCTTTAAGTTACATTCGGCAACCCTTCCTGTCAAAACCTCGCTGAAGAAAATGGGCTGTTTAATGCCGGGGTTGAACAACTGCCGTTTATATCCACATGCTGAAACGATTGATCACCACCCTGTTGTAGACTGTAGAGATGCCGCGCCCTTCCGGGACATTCTCCAAAGAACACTTGAAAAAAATATTAGTATCACACCACACACAATTTGTTTCCTACCTTTTAAAAATCCCTATGGCACCCCATCTGACATGTTCATGTTACTTTGCCTACATAGCCTTTGGCGCAGTAGAATGTGCGACAGACACGCTGAGCCACCGCGAAGCATTCGGTCGTTCTTTCGGGAACCGGCTGCTTACATTCGCAGTGTGTACGCTGCACAAGAAACACCACCGGACTGGATGTCATTACTGGACGCTTGCACGTGCTTGCCTGACATTTGCATGTGTTTTCAGTCACCTTAAATTTCTGTAGCGCTTTGGTTTTCAGAATGTTCTGCTCCCATGTAATAAAGAAAAAAATGGTTTCATGGCATTGCTTAAAAGCGTTAGGCTCATGATTGTCTTCGCGTCTTCGGCAATTCCTTTTTTCTAACGTTGCCGCATAATTATTTTGCTCGTTTGACTTAAGCAGTGTTTTTTAGGGGCGAAGCTCCTTATAGCGGCACCCGTTCCGTCCCCGTCGTCGTAGTAGTAGTGTGTAACCAGTAGTGTGTAACCAGTCTGAGAAAAATGAGAAAAATGTGGTTGATCCCTCTTATATAGGAATCGGTATAGAACACGAAAGTGAAACTTGTCTTCACAGAAGTAGTGTAATGTTTATTGCACATTGATATATAATGTCTATTGGTGTTTTGTGGTTAAAGCGCCCTTAGGCGTTGATGCACCCACGCTGACGCCTGGTGGCACGTCTCCTCCATCACGACTACCAACGTCGATGACCATGAGCAACCGTCGTGCATATGGAAGCTGCACTACGCTGCACACGCTAGCACAACGCGAAAGACGAAGCACATAACTGACACACTAATACAACGCGCAAGACAAAGCACGTAACTGAATCGTCACCGAGTCAAATCAGCGCGTACAGCGCGTCGTAATTGCAGCCTCCGCGATCAACTTCAGAAACATTTTCAGAGCTAATTTCGGAGGCCACGCTCCGCTGTGCTGAGTACGGTGAACGCCACCTAAGTGGCGTTGGTAGTGCTTCTTGATGCCAGCGTCCCTTCGAATGCTGGCATCGAGGCGTCGTAGTGCTGAGACCACCGAAGCGTTCACTGTCGGTGCGCGTTAGTGTCATAATGCAGTACTTCTCTTTTCTGCTCGTAGGCGGCGGCACCGCCCCGAGCAAGAGCGCGGGTACACGGAGGAGTGTTAGATATATAAGGCGCGTCTGTGTAGCTCTCTGCAAATGCGTTTGTGGCGCAATGGGTTAAACGCTCGGCGATCTATCGTCGCGGACCGAGAGGTCGTGGGTTCGATTCCCCAAATTTTGCATGTTTGTGGAACTTTTTCTTCTGGTTTCTTTCTTTGTATTATGTTCTATGACGTATTTCCGTGACGGAAATACGTCAGTGAAGTCTTGGTGGACCCCGGCATAAAACACTTTCGTGTTAAAAAAATTCCGAAGTTGTGTCCGTAGCGCGGAATCGAACCAGGGACCCCTCGCTTCCGAGCGCGCGGCGTTAAAGTCCCTAAAAAAAATAAAGTAGCGCCATTCGTGTCGCCCATGCAGGCTCCTCCTCTCCCGCGTGTCTTGCAGATTGTAAATGGAGCCAGTTGAGGGGAGGCATGGCTGTTGGCCGAAAAGATGGGCTTGTTCAAATCTTTCCGCTAAACGGACTAGAGCGCTGCGGTCTAAAGCGATTCATTGGAAGAGTGTTCGAGAGATAAATACGGCAAGTATCATGCTTTGTAGACCAGTGAAATAATAAAAACGCTTGCACTGCAAAAAACATCACCTCAAGCAAGCAATACTCGATGCGAGAGCCGACCGTTTGCTTGCGGACGCGCTCGGCGCTGACGCTCTCGATGGCAGCGCCACTATCGCCGTGTAAACTCGGCGGCGCTAAGAATCTGCAAGCTTTTCAAGCACGACGCACTAGCTTTTCTGAAGGTAGTGAAGGCGCCATTTTGTCTGTCCACTGCGTTGTTTATTTTTGGCACGGCGTGCGAGTGTTTTGTGGCGGGCGTTCCACCGCGTTCGAGTCTGGCGCGTTGGCCCTGCACGTCTCGCGATGCCGACCTGCTGTGCCCGCAGTTGCAAAAACAGGTACGAGAATGGAAAGAAGCTGTTTTTCCTTCCGCGAGGAAAAGAAAATGCCGTTCGGCGAGAATTGTGGCTACAGCGTATTGGTCGGACTGACTTGAACTCTGCGTCGTCGCGGCTTTGTGAGGTAGTACGGGTGATCTGCCTTATCTTTTTGCTTGTATTCGTGCATCCAGTGTTGCGGTACGTTCAAGCTTGAGTCTCGCGCATGGAGCGTGTATCCACGTCGATGGTAAATGTGCATGCCAGTTGCAACATGTGCCGTGTATACGCTGCCTATGGCTTCATCCCGGGACGATCACCGCGGAAGACCTGCGAAACGATCGCGCGTTCCACAGACGACACCGGCGTACCGTTCGCCGAGCGGCTGCCCGAGCTCGGCCGCGCACCTGCGAAACGAGCGCGCGTTCCACAGACGACACCGGCGTACCGTTCGCCGAGCGGCTGCCCGAGCGCGGCCGTGCGCCGCTTTCGCTTTCGCGTCCGTAGTTTCCTCCTGGACGCTGTAGGGGCGCAGCTGCAGCTGCTGAGAGAGGAGGCAGAGGCGAAGGGGTGCGGTTGGCGCTACTTTATTTTTTTTAGGGACTTTACGCGGCGTTAGCCCACTACGCCACGAAGCGGACATGGACACACGCACCACGATGGCAATAAATACCCAACATTAACGAAAGGCCGCGTTTCTAGCGCGTTTCTAACGCGTTTGTGCTAGCGCGTTACGGCCCGTGTAAGAAGCTGGTGTAAAGCCCCAACCAGACGTACGCGTTGTAACGCGTCCGCAGGCGCCGTGCGCCCGAGAGAGTTTGTGGTTGTGAAGAGGAAGAGGCGCTATTTTCTGCCTCTTCCTCTTCACAACCACAATCTCTCTCAGGCGCACGGCGCCTGCGGACGCGTTCCAACGCGTACGTCTGGTTGGGGCTTAAGACGCTGCGGCCTCTCCGCCTTACCTTCAACGCGTTTCGAACGCGCTGCCCAAAGCGGTGGCAAGTCAAGTTCAAGTCGAGGAGCGTTTATGAATACGGGGGGTATACTCTCTCAGCAGTCATGTGATGGCGTCGGCAAACGCGGTGCACGTTCCGGCATGTGTAAATGGCTGCGTAAGACGCTGTGGCCGCTCCCCCTTACTAGAGAGTACTGCACGTTTCTAACGCGTTTGTGCTAGCGTCCCCTTAAGCGGGAGATCCGATGATTCCCTCCGGAGCTTCGCCCACTCATCATCATTCACCCCGTGGATATGCTGTGAATTTTTTTCTTTTGTCGTATGCTTCAGCCCCGCCAGACACGGAGCTTCCAACCCTTGGCTCCTGCCAAAGTGACCGAAGCGACGCCTTGCATAGCCCAGGGGAAGGGGGGTTTGGGTAGATGTCACTTTATGGACTGCAGATGACGCGCTGTTAAATTGTTACTGTGCGCCCAAGTGATACGGACCCAGCCACTTGAACTATCGGAACTCAATGAACATAACATGCGATGGAATAAAAAGGGGCCCCCTCACTTTAGCAACTATATGCTGAGGGGGCCTGTAATAATACTGTGCAGACTATTATGACCGGCCCCCTGGTCGTAGTGAATGCCTAAAAATAAAGGTAATAAAACTCCTCTGATCTCACGCACTGTGTGAATCGATATTGTGCGAAGCATTTTGCAGGCACCTGTGACTATTTAGAATTGTTCGAGGTTCCCCAAAGTGAAGCAATGTGGAAGAACGTGTTTGTTTAAATTGAGTCGGTGTGTGGTGTGTGTGGTGTGTGTGTGGGTGTGTGTGGTTCACGAGCGTAAGTGTCTGCGACTACAGCAGCACGACGACGACCACGTTGAAGACGATCGTATGACTGTGATGGCATGATTTCTACGCCGACCGTTCGACGCCGATCTTACGACATGGCAATCGTTCGTTTCTACATGGGTAATGGACGAGCGAAAACGAGGGTAACGCAGAATGGGACATCATTAGCGATTTCGTGTTATGCAGTCGTGCGTGTACGTATCGTGGCTATGCCATGTAGTGCATGTAAAACAACGATGAAATTTGTACTCCGGCAAAGAAATGGTAAAGCATGATTAAATGGGCGATCATGAAGGTTCGTACAACTTTGCGCAATTTCTACGTAGCGTGCAACGAGGAAGAACTGGGGAAGGTTGGCGAGTCCCCGTGATAGTGCAATCTAACACGTCGCATCGGAGCGCGAGCTGTCACCAGAAAAGACATGGAAGTGGCACGCGGTGCGCGCGCGCCAAACATTTCAAGGAGCTGGATGTCTTTGGAACGAAAGAAGTATGCGTGGGAGGGGGGGCACTTGTGCCTTTTTTTATTTTCATCCCCCCCCCCCCCCTAATGGTTAGAGCACCGGGCTGCTGTGCTTGACGGCAGAAGTTCTATTCCACCATCAGTCATATATTATTTTCTTTTTATAAAGCGAGGCGAGGCAGCCTCCTACCAGCTACCTACCTTCTGCAAAGGGCCAAGAATGAAGCAAAGAATGGTTATCATTAATAAAATACTGAAAATTCTTTAAAACTAAGGATATTGAGCGATTGAGTAGTCGGGCCGGGAGAATACACAGTAATTGAAAGAGAACAAGAATATTGGTACACGCTCCGTTAAATGATTCGTAGATTGGAAGGTGAAGTACTCACGTATACCGCGCGCTACTTATGTCGGACCTGACCCAGTGCACTGTCGTGTAAGTTATCGCAGGAGGGACGAGATGATATTATTGCACGCAACCAATTCTTCCGATAAAGAGAAACACCAACCTCGTGTCAGCGAACATCGCTATTCACCGTGCCCGCCCGGAGTCCTGGCACTGTTCTTAGAACTTATACTCCTTTCTCGACCGACCGACAGCAGCTATCAATGTTACGTGAAACGCACTGTCAATATTTCACACGCTTCCGAAACCATGCAGGGATTTCAAAGTCGTTCCACAGCGACTTCTTCGTGAATTCCACAGTGACTGCTCAACATTCCAAGGTGTGGCTGCGTTGAACCAACAAAGACAAGCCAGCAAAACTCAGGACCGTATCTTTATAGTCCAATGTCGCCGTCTGTAAATGGTACAAAAAAAATTGTCGTTGTGGATCGTATAGTTCTAGTTTTCGATTGGCTGAAGCCGGTGCGCTCTTCGTTCACACTACTGACACTGCTCTCCATTAAATCGCATAATGATAAAATACCCACTCACATCAGAACTTTTTCTCGAGCTATTTGCTTCATACTTTGAGGCAGAGGTACTGCGCAAGAGCACGTAAAAGTGACGCATAAGATGACTGAACGAAGCCCTTCGTCGTGTAGTTTTATGCGTCACTTCCTGTCTTCGCGATATTGCGCATATTCGCCGCGAGTTCGAACTACAGGTGGCAGCGCCATCGCCGCGTTAATGTGGATAGCCGGTTGACGGCGCGCATTGAAATGTCCACGGCAGCGTTCCAAAGAGAATGAAGAGAAGATGGGCTGACGTGACATTCACCTGCGGCAGGCTGCACGCCAGGCTGATGTACCATGCCGCGGCCAGCATGAACTTTCCTCGCCTGCGGGCGTCGTGCACCCTCAGCGGGTGCAGCACGGCGAAGTACCGGTCCGCGCTGATGCACACCAGCACCATGGACGACAGGTACGGGCCGAACGCGCGAAGAACCTGCGTGGACAGAATGCCAAAGCGCACTGGCGCGTCTGCCGACGCCCCGCGCCTCCCCCGTGGCAGTTGAGGGGAGCATATTTATGGAGTATTCTGCGCTCACAACTGTAGGGGATTGATTGATTGATTGATTGATTGATTGATTGATTGATTGATTGATTGATTGATTGATTGATTGATTGATATACCACTGTGGAGTGTTACGAATTAATTTAGACCATATGAAGTTCATTAACGTGCGCCTAGACCTAACTACACGGGAGTTTTTGCATTCAGTTCCTATCAGAATGCGAATGCCGCTGGGAATGAAACTCACGGCCTCGTGAGACTACCGGTATCTAACACGCCCTCGTGATCTGTATCAAGACGGCATGTCCGCTGCAGGCGTGTGCGTCCGACTTGCTGCATTCACCGCTAGTATACTGACATTTAAAGATTGTCGGTGGCGCAGTTTCAATATATTCAGGGAAACAATGCATACGTAATGAGGTAAGATCTGCGACAGAACTAAAATACGCAACAGCGAAAGTTTCTCGTGAGCATGGTGAGATCCTGGGGGAATTCAGTGGCTGGTACTATTCGCTGCAATACGACACGGATGCAACTAACAATACATAAAAAGAAAAAAAACACGTGATACAACAGAACGAGTACGACATGACACAGTTCTGGGCCCGTATTCACAAAAAGCTCTTACGCTGGAATTGTCCATAAGAGAAAATTGCAGTCAATCCGGATACTGGACATATTATTCGGGAATGCGAATGGCCAATGGCAAAACAAAAGAAAAAAACTTATGGGCAAAAAGCTTTGGTAATTCGGCCCCTTCTCTTTATAAGTAAAATGGTGTGGTTTTCTTCAAGCCCTCTTCCGGAACGTTATAGTTTTTGAGTCCACTTAATTGAGTAGGTATTGCTCTTTAACAGAGAACTCGCTGTAACGGAAAATATCTGTTACAGGCTTCGTTCAACCATATAATAAATACAGCGTGCAACAATCTACCCACGTCACGTGTAGTTTGCTGACGAGAAAGTTCTTCAGCAGATAGATTGCGGCGCTGTTCGACATGGATTGCGCAAGTGGCAGTACAAAGCGGGTATCCCCACACCTGAGGTGTTGGCTCCCGGATAATGATGCTTTTCGCAAGCAGCAACAAGCGTGCCAGCTGACGGCAGCGTTTCTTCTTTCAGACCAGTCTATTGCTCCGACAACTATGAAAGCAATTTCAGCAAGAGCTGAAGCACATTCTATATAAAGTGTTTTTCCGACAATGAAGGTGATATGAAGAGCACATGTTCCTAAGACAAGGATCAGCTTACAATGAAACACCTGAGTGATCTTGCTTGAGAAAAATATTTCTCTTTTACTTTTTGCTCTATTGCCAGAAAACTCCTTAGGAACACCATGTTCACTTTTATTACTTGCCATAGCACATCAAGCGCCGATACTGTAGACTTCGCTGATGCCGGCTGAAACTACTAGCGTACAGCTTACAGTGATAGGTAATCTATATCATTTGAGAAAAAGCAGCAAGAACAGTTGAAAGTGTAACAGACGCAGGGACTAGTAAAAGGAAGTCTGATTTACTAATGTTATTCTGTTCGGTCACCTTGCAGCAGTAACATGCGGTTAATAGTACAAAAGATGAAGATAAACAAGAAACGTGTTAGTGCTTCTACACAACACATCATCATCATAGTCATCACCCTCATTATCATCATCACCACCACCTCGCCGTTATGATCGCTGCTACGGCACTCGTAACAGGGACCTTTTGTATACGTGCAACATCATTGGCGATCCCCCAGCACCGATGTATTTCAAGATCCCATTCTCAGATGTCTGAATGTTGCACAGAGCTGACAAAAGGTAAATGACAATGAAGACAAAATAAAATAAGCCCGTAACAGTGTATTGACGGGAACGCATTGGGGCAAACCCTATACGTCTTGGGCCTTTCAACGATGATTCCTGCTGGGTGCTTCGAATAAAGCGATTGCGATGACATCGAGGACCGAAATTGAAATAACATTATACTGTCCCATATGGTAACCGACAAAACGGCGGCACGGAGACACGCGACGAAACATAAATATTTCGTTTCACTTCATTAAAGATTTTTGAATTATGTTAATGACATACAAAATCTGTTTTCATAACGTTTCATTTTTGGCGAAGAAGAAGTAGTTTAATGATTTGAAAATGTAGAGAGGTCGGCCGGAAAATGGAACATCTGGCCTGCTACTCTACGTAAGGGAAGGGGAGGAGGGGAAGAAAGAGGCTCACAATGGGGGATGACAATGGGAGGAACAAGGTGAAAGGACACATTGCATAAATATCACTATCGTGAGTCCAGGCCCGTGTCGCCTAAGAAACGTGAAATAGCACGCGAATTCTATGTAATTCCTACGAGAGGAACCATTGCAGAGAAAAACACAAGACAAAAGACACAAGACGGCACGAGCTCAGTCATGTTCACGTGGTTTTTGTCACTCAAGCTTTTTTTTTTTTTTTGCTTTTTTTAAGCGGCTGCTGTTACATGCCAATCGCCCCAACATTAAGTTCTCCTTTATTCGTATCTTGAGATTTTGTTGTTAGACATGGCACCGATGCACTAACCTGCATGATCTTGCACATAGCGTTGCCCGCCACCCAGCGCACCGTGAGGCGCCAGGCTACCTCGAGAGGAATCATGACGAAGGTGACGATCAGGTCAGCCACTGCCAGGTGCATCATCATCAGCTTGATGCGAGACTTCCGCGCCCGTTTGCCAAGCAGACTCAAGAAGACAGGCACGTTTCCGGCTGCTGCGGCCACAAACAGCAGCACGTACACGATCACCTGAACCAGCGACTTGCGCGTGAACGTCAACTCTTCTGGAAGCGCCGGCGTTGCGCCACTAGCGTCCAACACCACCGTCGATGAAGTGTCATTGAGCACCGTATAAAGCGTCGGCGAGAGAAGCTCGTGCTTCGGAAGCCTGTCGATCAAAACCATCGTAATTGGCACTAGTTGACACGGCCAAAGCTGTCGACGTGGGAAACAGCGACAGTTTCATGTGCGAGAACGGTTTCTCCACCCAAACTCCACGTCAATTTGCTGCACATGGGGCAACTTTTCATCGTTCGGCTTTCCGGACCCATAGAGAGAACCAGCATAATTAAGCCGATAGCTCCAATCTGTAAATTCATTCTTCAATGTTCTAATAGCTTAGGCTGCCCATCGTTGCCATCTATGTCCTTTGTTTCTGAGAACTCTCCCTTTAATTCAAGGGAGGGAGTTTGCACTTATCGGTCAAGCACAAGAAAGTACTTCACACTTCGAAGCAGCTGTTGTGCTAATGTGAAGCAGCACCCGCCGTCGAAGTATTTTGACGTCGCCAGTAGGGCAGAAAAGAAAGAAAGTTTGGTTGCTAAAAATAATAGCCGCGTATTCACGCGGGCTTCAGTTCTTCTCCAGCGAGTTAAGTCACATTCATTCACTCACTGGGCGCACAATTCCAGCTATAGACTCCACATCGAAAGCAGACAGTCTAACTCCACAATTCCACTCGCGATCCTTTGCAAATGTGACATTCCATGGCGTATCACAGTGATTTCAGTGCCATCTTCGCGCATAGACATTTTCGCGTTTCGCTGAACTATCGCCACTTACTTTGAAACCTTGCCCGCCGTAGTAGTCTACGTCGATGGTTTCAATGATAAAGCTAAACCGAGCCAGAGAAACTTCCCAACGGCCGATAAACCCTACGCCGCTTCGCGCAATGCGCACCATGGAGCGGCAAATTAATCACCCGCTCCTCGGCGACAGACAGTCATCTTGCGCCGTCCTCTCCGCTACGAATGAGCGCAAAGCTACGAGCGCATTCTGCACCGCGCAGATCGCGCGCCGAGGAGACGGAGAAGTGGCGCAGCTGAAAGTCGATTGGGTACGTCGCGCTATGCGCGCAGCCAATACGAGCCCTGCGCGCTTCATTTCAAGCGGTCCGTTGCATCCTTCGGAAGTAGCGTTTACAACTGAAGACAAGGGAGCCTACGCATAGCACAAGACCGGTGCACTTCGATCCGTGACTGTCATGCTACCTTGTCCGACTGCCATATAATCTAATGGGGACGCTCCCCATGGCAAGCCGCGGTGATTTTGACGTCACCGCTTTCGTCATGCCAGGCTTGGCGATGGAAATTTTGGTCGAAGTAGCAGACGTCATCAAGCAGAGTGCGCAGGCCTGCTGACTAAAGGAATCATTTCGTGCGTTCATTGCTGTTATTACAGCGCCCACCGAATATTGAGCAGGAGAACAATTCAAGGTGCATAACTAAGACAAGGGTTGACGTTGACAAGGTTGACGAGGTTTTACTAGGTTTGACGTGGTTGACAATTGTTGTAGTAACAAAATTAAAGCGCTTGAAAAGACGAAGAATGCGGACGTAACACGAGCGCTCGTTGCGTCTCGCACGAGAGTTGTCCTTCTTCGTCCTCGTCTCTTCAAGCGCTCTAAATTCTTTATCATGCAGGATTATGCGCGCAAGAAATGTGACGGGAGTCTTTGAATATGATTGAATAGAGTTGAATCGAATCTTTATTTTCATGTGTTGTACGTGAAGGATGGTGGGAGTAAAAGCCTCACTGACGCAGCTTGGCCAGCTCGCAATATATTTATTTACTTTAAAGGTTGTTGCACGTGTACATGAGGGGCCATATTTTATAACAACCAATTTCCTTTTCCATTGTTTTCAACTTTCATCATTGGCTCGAACATCATTTGCACGCCGCCGCGCGCAAATCACTAGTATCGGCCTCTCAGTAAATCACATTATCACTAGTATCGGCCACTCGGCCCGCCACGTGATAAGAAAAATATTAAAATAAAATAAAAATAAAGTGGAACACAACGAAACCCACGATCAGCATTTCCTTAATGTGGTGCGAAGGAGCCGAAAAAAGAAGAACGCGGCCTGGTAGAGGAATCAATCATTAAGGACGCTGCGATGGACCAATCTCAATACCCTGCACATTTGTACCCAGCACTGAGACTGATGTGGTCCACTTTCCACTGACTTCATAAATGTACACTATATAGCGAACTGGTTTGCTTGTTATAGTGCAACTTCAAGGTTCTAAGTTCAAAGCGGAGGGAGGCATGCCACATGACTGATAAACAACGTTTTTGAGGCAGGTAATTAAGATACACTGAACAGTACTAGGGATGCCAACCGTCCCGAATTTAGCCGGACAATCCCCACTTTTGAGTAAATGTGCCATTTCCCGACTTGACCCAGTCGAGACGGCAAAGTGTCCCGACTTTTGTATTTTTAAAGCGAAGTTTCATATGACTAGGCCAAACCGCCTGTCCATAGAAAACTATCATCATCAGCATTGGCTCGAGCGTCGTCGTCTTCCTCCGCAGCTGGCTCGTTGGCGCGTGCTTGGCACGCGCTCGTGCCACTGCTCTCGCGTTCGTCGTCATCGTCGTCTTCGTCCACGCACAGCTGGCTGCATAGCTGCTCATTATTCCAGCGTAGAATTTCACTCTGTTTCACTTCTCTTCTGTCATCGTAATGGGGAGGCCGCGTTTACGGTGGTGTGAGCATTCATTTTCTTACGTAACGAACAGATTTAATTTTGAAGCAATTTAATTTCGAAGAATCGCAAGCGGCAATGGCAGGCGAATGCTGCTAACCACTCCGCTGAGCAAACTCGAGACATCGAACGCAAGCGACAACGGCGGACTGCGGGCATACCATCAGTGACGTCATCCTCTCCATCGCATCCGAATGTGTGTAACTTCATAATTGAGAAATACTTTAATGAAACCTCGGGATTCACCCAGTGATAAACACCGAGGCCGCACTGCCACAGACCCCGGTGAACGAGGCGCAGACGCCGGACTAAATTTCAAAGCCGACTTATCAGCTTCCGAAAATAATCCCCCGAAAGCAAGGACAATTAAGAGTGGGCCCTCTAGTGCGCCAGCGAACGCCGGTTGCTGTCCAAAGACCGAGTCAGAGCCCAGAGTTGTCAAAACACAACAAAATATATTCTTCACACAAGGCAGTTACACAGTCACACTTGCACACTTAGGCTAGACGCAACACAATACAAATCAGATGGGTATTAACAAACACAAGAAAATAATTAACGACAAGCACTAAGAGTCCAACACGTAAAGTACTAAATAAATAGGAACACTAAGTGTCCAATCGTATTCACCGTGTTGGTCTTGAAGTCAGACGATCTCGGCGTAACTCGAGCAAATCTCGAAGAAAGAACTTCTTCCGGAAATGCAGACGCTCGATGAACCCGTCGACTAGCTTGCCGGGGAATCCCCTTCTTCCGCAGACGCTCGGTCTTCACGTTACATCACTTCACCGGTGCGGACTGAACTCTCGAACTCCCTGAATTCCCTGAATTCCCGGATTTTCCTGGATTCCCGCTAAACGATTCTCGCACGGCGGTTATATAGCTTCCACAGGCGTTCTCGAACATTCTTATCGGTGTCGTGATCTCGTAGCATGGCCAAAGCTTGGGAAGCTTCTACTCTTTTCTCGTACCTTCGACCGCCACCATCGGACCATTCTCGAGGGGGGGGGTGATTCATCCTGTTGGTGTACGCTCACGCGGTAGCAATGGCTGTCGACTCGCCGGGTGAGAAGGTGTCTCGGCGCGCGCGTGTGCTCTCTCTCTCTCTCTGGTTAACGTCGCTCCGTCGAGTCTCTTCCAGACGTTTCGGCGCCGTTGTTAGCGTTGTTGCTTGAGGAGTATGCGCTCTCCCCCTCTGTTGAAGTTGCCGCGGGGCCGGAGTGTTCTTTCGCTGGCTTGCGCGACACTCGGCGCGCGCTTGGATTACGCGCTCTTTTGTGACACTGCCCCCCACTTTAAGAATATTATGCAATAATATTCAAGAAAACACAAAAGAAGCGCGCACAAGAGTCCGTAAGTCCATAAATCAGTCCACCACAAATCACACATCACTCGCGATACATTGAGACAAACACAAGTAACACAAGTACACTTGGATTACACAATAACACAGCGCTCGTGTAACTGTTACACTTGTACTACACAAAATTCATATCTCGCGTGACAAGGCAAACATTTGAAATATAACATGTGCAACAAGTATACAAAACTATGACAGGGTAGTTTACAGGACACAAACAAATACATAAACAAACACTCGGTGCACTCAACCAAAACCCTTTGCACCACGGATAATCGTCAACGGTTCTTAAATTTAAATTTTCTGTCCTTGGCTTTTCGATGGTAGTGTTTCGAATTGTGACTATGAGCCCCGGTCGGTTTAATTTCTGAATCGGGCGTGGAAGGGAGCTGGAAAGGCCTTGTCTGAGCCTTCGCTCGAGCTCGGAAGACAGCCGCCGCGTTGTTCTCGTCAGCTGCTGATGGATTTCCGCGAGCTTCTTCAATCGTCGAGGGTTCGATCTTCGACTCGTCTTCCAAAGGTTTCGGATCGTCTGGGGCGCGAACTCCCTCGATGTTCCCTAGAATTAGGTCGTACAGTGGGCTGTCCATACAAAGAGCAGTGATACTCCCACTGTAGTAGGGGGTCTCGACCTCAATCTTGGCTTCAGCAAGCTTCCTAGTCGTACCGTCGATCAAGAGAACTAAACGGCTTTCGCCTGTGAGCTCTTCGTCTTTGACCAAGTCCCTCCGCACGATCACTGTGCTGGTGCCGGAATCTCGTAACACCGTAATTTGTTTGCCTGCCATTCTTCCGGCAATTACAGGCATTCCCTTATCGGGAAATTCGGGGCGTTGGGTCATCACCGCATTAACGACTGGAATTCTTTTTCCGCCTCGGAGTTCTACATAGTCGTCGTTTATGTCTTCTTGATGTTTTGGCGGGGCATACACACAGGATGCTTGGGGAGTTTCCTTCACTCCATTGCGACATGAATCGGCTTTGTGAGCCGCTCGCCCACATTTAAAACATTAAACGTCATTGGGGCGCGTAAAATTGCTCCGACAGTTGCTAGCATGATGGCCCAGTCGGTTACAGAGATAGCACCTCGGGACAGGCTTCTGAGGGTTTTTCCTATCATCGGATGCCGGTTTCTTTGCGTCCCCTGGCTCCTCTTTTTTGATCTTGGAGAGATTGGTGCCTCCCTGTGCTTCCAAAAATTGGTCTGCCAATTCCAACATATCTTGAAGCGATTTAGCTTTCCTTTCTTTCAGATAGAGTGACAGGCTCGGGTGGCAACTGATGAGGAATTGCTCCTTGATCAGAAGCTCTCTAAGTGCACCGTACTCCTGTGCAGTCTCTGAAAGTTCGGTCCACCTATCAAAATAGTGGCTGAGCCGCGCGGCAAATTGCGTGGCAGTCTCGCCATCGGCGGGCTTTCCAGTCCTAAACTTATCTCGGAAGCCTTCTACGGTGAACCTAAATCTTTTCAGTAAAGCAGCTTTCACCCTTCCATCATTAGAGGCATCGGTTGGCGTCAGCCGACCGTACACACTAAGTGCTTCGCCACTCAAACACGTGCTCAACGCAGTGGCCCATTGATCCTCTGGCCAATTCTGGCTTTTAGCAACTGTCTCAAATCTATGCAAATAAGCATCCAGATCATCTTTTCTTTCATCGAATGCCACAAGCAGTTTGCTTGGGTTCAGACGGAAGCTAGTTTCTTCCCTTTCAGTGCTATCGACTCTTGCCTGGGCGGGAGGGTCTGTACGCTGCTGCAATCGAAGTCGTTCGAGTTCTAATTCATGCTGTCTCTGTCTTTCTCTCTCAGCTATTTCAGCTTCCCTTTCTTCTCTGATCTGTCGCCCCTTTGCTTCTCTTTCTTCTTTTCGCTCCATCGCCTCTCTATCTCGCTCCTTTGCTTCTCTTTCCTCTTTGGCCCTTTCGGCAGCTAGCCTTTCTCTCTCTCTTTCTAGAGCTTCTTTTTCCTTCTGGCTAACCCACTTCCGTAGTTCCGCTCCGGAAAGACCCATCTTCTCACCAAGGGCAACTAATTTCTCGAGATCCATAATGCCCTTCAAAAATCTAGCCGCGTGCAAAAACTATCTGCCTAGATTTCAACAATCGAACTGCTCTCTGCACACAAGTTAGCAAAGCGTGGTGCAACACTCAAAATCGTTTACAATAGCAATGTAAACGACCCTAGGCTCTTTCTCCCTACTATGGACACACAATTTGCACCAGAAAGGTCCTGTCGCGGACGCCAGAAATATTGTCACAGACCCCGGTGAACGAGGCGCAGACGCCGGACTAAATTCCAAAGCCGACTTATCAGCTTCCGAAAATAATCCCACGAAAGCAAGGACAATTAAGAGTGGGCCCTCTGGTGCGCCAGCGAACGCCGGTTGCTGTCCAAAGACCGAGTCAGAGCCCAGAGTTGTCAAAACACAACAAAATATATTCTTCACACAAGGCAGTTACACACTCACACTTGCACACTTAGGCTAGACGCAACACAATACAAATCAGATGGGTATTAACAAACACAAGAAAATAATTAACGACAAGCACTAAGAGTCCAACATGTAAAGTACTAAATAAATAGGAACACTAAGTGTCCAATCGTATTCACCGTGTTGGTCTTGAAGTCAGACGATCTCGGCGTAACTCGAGCAAATCTCGAAGAAAGAACTTCTTCCAGAAATGCAGACGCTCGATGAACCCGTCGACTAGCTTGCCGGGGAATCCCCTTTTTCCGCAGACGCTCGGTCTTCACGTTACATCACTTCACCGGTGCGGACTGAACTCTCGAACTCCCTGAATTCCCGGATTTTCCTGGATCCTAAACGATTCCTGGTTCCTAAACGATTCTCGCACGGCGGTTATATAGCTTCCACAGGCGTTCTCGAACATTCTTATCGGTGTCGTGATCTCGTAGCATGGCCAAAGCTTGGGAAGCTTCTACTCTTTTCTCGTACCTTCGACCGCCACCATCGGAGCATTCTCGAGGGGGGGGTGGGTGATGACTCATCCTGTTGGTGTACGCTCACGCGGTAGTAATGGTTGTCGACTCGCCGGGTGAGAAGATGTCTCGGCGCGCGCGTGTGCTCTCTCTCTCTCTCTCTGGTTAACGTCGCTCCGTCGAGTCTCTTCCAGACGTTTCGGCGCCGTTGTTAGCGTTGTTGCTTGAGGCGTATGCGCTCTCCCCCTCTGTTGAAGTTGCCGCGGGGCCGGCGTGTTCTTTCGCTGGCTTGCGCGACACTCGGCGCGCGCTTGGATTACGCGCTCTTTTGTGACACGCACGTTTCAGCGTCGCTGGTTAACCATCTTCACGGAGTGGAAGGGCTGACGAACTCTTTTTTTTTCTATTTGATAACAATAAATAGACCAGATTGCAGTTTTATAATGCTTGACAACTCGTTCACGCATTTTACGTTTTGTGTTTTCTTGCATTGCCATATATATATATATATATATATATATATATATATATATATATATATATATATATATATAAGACGGCTTCATTTCTGTAGTGGTTCTAGTTCTGTTTTAGGCCCCAGTCTTTCACAGTACCTCTATGTGTATTGGTATCTGCGTTAATCGTAGAACTATACTGCACCTTTACCCGCCGTGGTCGCGTAGTGGCTACGGCCTTGCGCTACTAAGCCCGAGGGCGCGAATTAGAATCCCGGGCCGCATTTCGATGGGGGTGAAATGCAAACATGTCCGTGTACCGTGCATTGGGTGCACGTTAAACAACATCAGGTGGTCAAAATTAATCCGGAGTCTCTCACTACAACGTGCCTCATAATCAAATCACGGCTTTGGCACGTAAAACCTCAGAATTTAATTTTTTTACGGCACCGTTCTTTTTGTAGATCATGGCATGGTACCCCGCAGGGGCGTCTGCGTCAGCAGGCGTTTGGTGTGTTGCGACACCACGGACCCGAGCACACGAGGGTCGGACCCTCCCGCGTCTAACCGTGCGCGGCTTAGCCGTGTCCGGGGAAAAGAGGATCCGGGGGGTTGAGCCAATGCTGATTGCTTGGACCTTTATGGCCCCTCGGCGGACGCAACACACCCCTTTGGCCTCGCCTTCACGTAGACGGCACCCCCGGACTGACCCACCCGGGGGAAACGGTAGTTGCCTCATCCTGTCCCCCTCTCCAATCTGCGTATTTCCCTCTTTCTTTCAATCTTTCCTGTCTTCTCCTCTATTCTATTTACTTCCGACTTTCCAGGCAGTGAGGGTTAACCTTGTGTGGTGCAACCAACCTTGGCTGTACATATTTGGTTATAGCGGCAACGTACAGTTGGCGTCTGCATGACTTGCTTCCTATATGTCCTGCGGTGTCCCCTTGTTGGGCTCCATGGTGGGCGGCTGGCGTTTCTGCCGAAATTTAGATATACCTATGGATCGTGCTTTCCCCAAACTCCCTGATCGCCCCCAGAAACGGGGGCGCACCGAAGATGTTTTCAAGTTTTTTGGCCACCAAATAGAGAATTTCCCGCGCTATCATGTAGTACACAGTGAAAGACCAGAGAAGACTGTGAGGATTATCTCACCGTTCCTCGTTTCCAAATGTATGACAGAAGCTATAGGCCCAGGCTACAAAGCAACTAAGTTGGCCAGCGGTGTCCTCCTCTTCGAGCTCCGCGACAAAAAACAGTATGAAAAGCTGCCTAAACTAGTCTCTTTCGGACAAATCTCACTTACGGTCACCCCTCACCGTACCATGAACACCATCCGTGGTGTAATATCAGACGATGACATGATGGAGCTCACTGAGGAAGAACTTTTGGAAGGACTCAAAGAACAGAACGTGGTTAACGTAAAGCGAATTAAGATGAGGCGCGATGGAAAGGAAATTCAAACGAAACATGTTATTCTTACCTTTGGTTCTAGTGGGCTACCCGAGACCATTGAGGCCGGGTATGTCAAGATCCGTGTCATGCCATACGTGCCTAACCCGCTCCGATGTTTTAAGTGCCAGCGATTCGGGCACAGTTCACAGAACTGCCGAGGCCGTCAGACTTGTGCAAAATGCAGTGCCAATGAACACCTTTCTGAAACATGTCAAAACACTCTCCACTGCGTGAACTGTGATGGGGAGCACGCCTCATATTCACGGTCCTGCCCATCCTGGAAGAAGGAAAAGGAAATCGTCACAATCAAAGTCAAAGAAAAAATGTCACAGTTTCGCCCTAAGGACGAAGCAATGAATGCGATAGCAACACAGCAATGTCATACGAAGTAAGGTGAGCGGCTTTGGTAGCAATATGAATTGTAGTAAACATGAGCTGATTAAGTAAGCAGGTGTGTTGCGGCGTAAGTAGACCGACATGAAGAGAGACTCGATGACCACGAGAAGGCGCGTATGAAACGGTGGTGTTGATGAGAAGCGCTTCCCGTGGGCAGCGCGTGCGAAGGGACACACCTGTAGTGCTGCACTGCCGATCCGGGCAGCATTGCATGTGTAGCGTGCGTTGGAAAATGTGGCCCGACCATTACTAACTGAATGAACAAGCGTGGTGTGAGCGCGCACAAACAAACATGAACAGATCACACTGAATGACTGCAGACAACGACTGTCAAAACGCTGGCAGCAAGCACATACGCCGCCGCGGGCGAAGGTACGTGCGGTCTATCGCTTCAACGGAAACTGAGCGGCGAATGCACGGCGCATAAAGGTCAGAGCCGTGGGGAGATAAAAGACGGTGCGGGCGAGCGAGCGAGCGAGCGACGAGCGCGGTTGTTGGCAGAGCATAAGTGCGCCCCCCCCCCCCCCCCCCCCCCCGCTCTTTCCGGCGCTGGCTTCCCGCTTCCTTGCTTGCGCGTGGGTGATTGAGTGCGTTCGCTCTCCGTGATGGCGCGCGTCCCCGCACGCTTCCGCTCGGGCATACGGCGCGCGGCGAAGATTTTATCTATAGGGAACCTCACGGCGACGGCGATGGCGACGGCGACGGCAGAAATCCGGTTGAAGTGTCCATATAATTGCTATCGCAATAAAATATTTCGTTCAAAGAGGCACGCAGGCGGGTGTCATGCCTGCCAAAGAACACCTTTGCCGAAGTGGCGCGTCAGGGGGCAGCGTCGCAACGGCTTCCGGCGGCTGTCCGGCCCACACACAGTGAGCCGGCAGTGACGCCATCCGCCCCCTCGGCGGCTGCAGCTAGCGCTGCTCCGCCAACTCACAAGAAGGGGCCATCGACCTCCGGGCTGGTGGCCTCCAGGGCCTCGTCCCTCGAGGCGAGGCCTTCTCGTCAAACCAACCGCTCGCAAGAGCGCGTGTCCAGCGCCTCACAAGAGGCGATGGACACAACAACCGGCCAGACGGCGCCACCAGCGCCTCAGGAGCGGCGAGAATCTTGCGATCGCTCCAAAAAAGAAAAAGCCCGCATCACAGGACCCGACAAGGGCTCTGTAGCTTAAGTTAGTCTCCTTTACACACAGCACAAAAAACACTTTCAACATGAATACACAAATAATGTAGTGGAACGTCAGAGGACTCCTACACAACCTCGATGACGTCAAAGAAATCCTACACAAGTTTAATCCGAAGGTGCTGTGTGTTCAGGAGACACACCTTAAATCTACACAATGCAACTTTCTCCGGCAATACGCCATCTTTCGCAAAGACCGCGATGACACCTTCGTGTCATCCGGCGGTGTTGCTATCGTAGTTGACAGAGGTGTTGCCTGTCGCGAACTGAAACTTCGTACGCCCCTAGAGGCAGTTGCTGTCCGAGGGGTATTGTTTGGCAGGATAGTCACTGTTAGCTCTATGTACATCCCTCCTAATTATCATCTTAATAAAACTGAATTTCAGAACTACATAGATGAACTTCCGGCACCATACATAGTTGTCGGAGATTTAAACGCACATAACACATTGTGGGGAGACTGTCGTTGCGATGCGAGAGGACGCCTAATTGAAAACTTTCTCTTTTCTTCAGGAGCATGTTTACTTAATAAGAAAGAGCCAACTTACTACAGCATGGCGCACAACACATACTCCTACATAGATTTAAGTATCGTGTCGAGTACACTGATTCCGTACCTGGAGTGGTCCGTTCTGAAGAACCCTTTTGGGAGCGACCACTTCCCAATCATGTTAAAACTGACAAGATCTATGTTCCCCACACATTCCCCGATGGAAGGTTGACTCGGCTAACTGGGAACGTTTCCAAGAACAAACTTATTTAAGCAGGGATGATATTGCCTCTTTAAATATAGACGATGCTGTAGCATATATAACGGGCTTTATAATTGAGACTGCCACAACGTGCATCCGTCAAACTAACGGACTGGCTAATAAACGTCGTATCCCGTGGTGGAACGAAGAATGCAAGGAAGCACGGAAAAATCAAAACAAAGCTTGGGGACGACTTCGCGACTCTCCAACCGCCGAAAACTTGATTAGTTTCAAATAAATAAAGTCCCAGGCTAGAAGAACACGTCGACGTGCTAAAAGGGAGAGTTGGAAGAAGTACATCTCCAGTATAAATTCTTACACGGATGAGACGAAAGTGTGGAATCGAGTAAATAAATTAAAAGGCCGGGAGGTACACCCACTCCCCTTAGTAAGTACTCAAGGAGAGAGCCTGGAAGATCAGGCTGGTTGTCTGGGCGAACACTTTGAATATATCTCCAGTGCGTCCCACTACACACAAGCATTTTTGAGAGTCAAAGAACGCGAAGAGCGACAGCCCCTAAAACGTAATGGTTCATCGAGCGAGGCCTACAACTATCCTTTTACTTTAACTGAACTGAAAGCATCCCTCGCTTGCTGCAATAACTCTGCGCCAGGCGGTGATCGTGTCATATATGAAATGATTAAGCACCTGAATCCTGAAGCGCTGAAAACACTCCTGTATCTTTTCAATGTCATGTGGGCGCATGGATATATCCCGTCATCGTGGAAGGAAGCTATAGTCATTCCCATGCTTAAACAAGGCAAAGACCCGTCCCTAGCCAGCAGCTACAGGCCAATAGCCCTAACAAGCTGTCTGCGCAAACTGTTTGAAAAAATGATCAACAGGCGCTTAATCTGTTTCCTTGAAAATAACAAATTACTAGACCCCTTCCAATGTGGTTTCAGGGAAGGTATGTCCACAACAGACCACCTGGTTCGCATTGAGTCTTATATTAGAGACGCTTTTATACATAAGCAGTTCTGTCTTTCAGTGTTCCTCGACCTAGAAAAAGCTTACGACACGACATGGCGCTACGGCATTCTCCGAGATCTCTCTGCGATGGGTGTCCGTGGCAACATGTTAAACACAATCGAAAGTTACCTATCAAATCGCACATTCCGCGTAAGAGTGGGCAACGCTCTTTCTAAGTCATTCACCCAAGAGACCGGTGTGCCACAAGGGGGCGTGCTTAGTTGCACACTATTTATTGTCAAAATGAGTTCCCTGCACACAGTCATCCCACGCACTATGTTTTATTCTGTTTATGTCGACGATGTGCAGATAGCCTTAAGTCATGCAATATTGCCATCTGCGAACGACAAGTGCAGCTGGGAATAAACAGATTGTCCCAATGGGCAGATGAGAACGGTTTAAAGTAAACGCCCAGAGGAGCACTTGCGTACTCTTTACAAACAAGAGAGGCATAACGCCTGTGCCCAGTATAGAAATCAAAAGAGATGCGCTCTCTGTGAGCAGCGAGCATAAGTTTCTAGGCATTATTTTATATTCGAAGCTTACATTTATTCCTCATATTATCTGAGGGCGAAATGCCTGAAGACAATGAACCTTTTAAGCTTCTGTCGCGTACGACTTGGGGTAGTGATCGAAAGTGTCTGCTTAACCTCTATAGAAGTCTTGTCCGCTCACGCCTCGATTACGGAGCTATAGTGTATAATTCCAAAACGCCAAGTGCATTAAAAATATTAGACCCCGTTCACCATCTGGGTATCCGCCTTGCGACCGGTGCTTTCAGGACAAGTCCAATCCAGAGCCTCTACGTAGAGTCAAATCAGTGGTCACTTCATCTGCAGCGGTCATACAGCAGTTTTACATATTTTCTGAAAGTACAAGCAAACATTGAACATCCCTCTTATTCAACTATAAATGATGTGACCGCTGCCACACTCTTCCATAATCGACCTGCAGCGAGAAAGCCATTCTCTTTGCGTGTGAGGAATCTTAGTGAGGAAATGGGTGTTCCGCTGCTTGAACAATGTCCTATGGCTCCAGCGAAACTGTTGCCGCCGTGGCACTGGCAACTCATAGAGTGTGACACATCGTTCGTAGAGGTCACTAAACACGCGCCAGAGGCACACATTAAAATGCATTTCTTAGAACTCCAATCTAAATACTCGTGTACACAGTTTTACACAGATGCTTCTAAGTCACATGCCGGGGTATCTTATGCAGCCGTCGTCCCAACCTTTTCGGAATCCGGTGTACTCCACCCGGAAACGAGTATCTTTACGGCTGAGGCCTATGCACTATATTGTCGGCTGTGAATCATATAAGGGCATCAAAACTTCAAAAAGCAATTATATTTACAGACTCCCTAAGCGTGGTGAAAGCTCTGATGTCACTCTGCAAAAACAAAAACCCTGTACTTACTGAGCTCTATTCCAGTTTATGCAGAGCGTATATATCTAACCAGCATGTGACTATATGCTGGGTGCCTGGCCATAGAGGCATTGATGGTAATGTGCTTGCAGACCAGTTGGCCACATCAACTACATCGCAAGCTATTAATCCTGCGGCTACTATTCCTCCCGCAGATCTGAAGCCTTTTCTGCGAAGAAAACTGCGAAACCACTGGCAGCGCTTGTGGGGCGCTGAAACAAATAATAAGCTTCACTTAATTAAGCCACAGTTAGGTTTCTGGTCACCCGCAACGAAAACACGACGAACTGATGTCCTGTTCTGTCGTCTAAGAATAGGACACACATATGGTACTCACAATTTTCTGTTAAATGGAAATGATCCTCCAACCTGTGGTAGATGTAGTGAGAGGCTGACCGTCCTCCATGTCCTCGTGGAGTGCCGGGAAGCCGAAACAGAAAGAAAGAAATATTTTCCACAAGCGTACCGATATCATGTCCCGCTTCACCCCATTATGTTTCTTGGCGAAGAACCAATTTTTAATGCCAAAGCAGTCGTCGATTTTTTGAACGATGTGGTCCTGCATGTTATTAGCCCAACTAGTTCGTAGCGCATCCTCTCTCCAGAGGATGCCGCTGTGATAGCTTTTTATAGCACATGCCTCCAGGCCCTTGTGGTTCAAGGGCTCTGTTTAGGCAGTAGTGCTTCTTGCCAATTACTGCATCTTAAATATTTTAAATATCGTGTCATTACCTCTCAATGCATTCTTCATTTCATAGTACACCTCATGTCATTGCCATGATTTTAGTACATGTATATTTTACGCACTTTACAGCGATTATTTTTAGGCCCTTTTACAGCCACGCTTCATCTACTTCTCAGAATTCATCGCTCCACTGCACACTCACAAACACTGGCATGGCGCTCTTTGGCCATAACTGGCCCTTGCGCCATAAAACACCACATCATCATCATCATCATCATCATCATCATCATCATCATCATCATCATCATCATCATCATCATCATCATCATCATCGTGGCATGGTAGAACTAAAAAAAAAATCATCTTTGTTGCACATGCAGACTGCTGGCGGCTCATGGCACTGACAAGATCGGTCGTCGCAAGCCGCCGGCCCCTTCCCCTCCTCACCCGTCCCAACTTCGCCCACTCGAGATTTGGTAATCCTGGGCAGTACACGAAGTAATCAAGAAAAGAAAGAATGCTCAGTTGTATACGCGAGTGTCTATGTTTACTCACGTTGCTCAGTGTGGGTCTGCAAACAGTGACACGGTCTTGGTCAAAAGCGTACAGAAAATGCCCAGCTTAGTTCCGGCAAACTTCAGTCCATGTAGGGAAGCTCGCATCCTTCATCCCTTGAGCTCATTTAGTTGATAAAGTGCATAAAATTATCCTCTTCAACCTCTGAGGTTCTGCAGCGCAGAGTGGGATATGTACAAGCCGCGCCACAGAAATATGTCCGCAACATCACTCTGGCCAGGCGAGCAGATCGCTGCATGCTTTTAACGACGCCTGCATATCGGCACTGGCTTCCCAATAAGTTATTGCGCTTTGTATAAGCGCTATTTACGAAGAAGTTACACGTGAGATAGATTTTCAGATGTAGATCATTATTCACTCGTAGTACAAAAAGAAAAGAAAGTTTTGTTCAACACATTAATCCAGGGCAACAAAACATACAAATGACACTAAAGAGGCACTGAATATCAAATTCTGGCCGCTGCGCAAAGAGAGGAATTCGTAATCGTTAAATCTTTCTCTCTCAAGGGTAGGTATGAAATGAATATTTTGTCACTGTTTCCAAACGAAACTGTATCGCTTATACAAAATCCGTTTGCTAATGGGCGACTTCGTACCCTCAGTAAATTAATGTGCGAACATTATCGATCATTTCTTTAAAACCGTCATTAATGTCGCTACAGAAAAAGAAAGCATTTGTTAATTGCAGTCAGCTCTAAACTAAAATACGAAGCTGTGCATAAAAAAATGTATGGATGGCTCCCACAGACGAAGATTTTTAAAAGAACGCGATTTGTGTTATAGGCATGCTTCGCGAAAATAAATCACGTCATCAAAAATGGACTAGCACCGTATTGTTGCGAAATTCTCTCCCTGACTTCGGCACGAATTTCGCCGCAACTCTCTTCATTCGGCCCGAGTCCAAGGACTTCGAGCCGACACCTGAGGCCCCTAAAAGCAAAGTGCTGGCTCTTTAAATAAAGTTTATTTCTTCTTCTTCTTCTTGACAGCGCAAGCTGGAAAAAGAGCTTGACGTGATAGAGGTATAAAAGAAAGACAAAAAAGAAGAATCAGTCGCCTTCATCGATTCCTCCGGTTCTACCCTCATTTACAGCGACAGCAGCAGGCTCTTATAAGGCGGACTCGGCCGTCTCCTCAAGAACGACTTCTTTGTGATGCACACAACGTCGCATCTGTCCACTTCAGTAGTACATGCCGTGGCCCTTGAAGTGCACGCACAGACGCCGTCACTCTCCGAGTCTGCGTGGAGAACAAAGCCCTGTACAGACTAATAATTTAATGGTGAGGTTTATCATCCGCAAACGGCACAGTTGGTTAAAGGGCTGCCGTATAATGGAGGGCTCCTGATTCATTTTGACCGCAGCTTTTTTTTTATGCACTCAAGGGACGGTACACGAGTGCTTTTGTATATCGCCCCCATTGGAATGCGACCGCCGCGGCTGGGAATCGATCCCGTAACCTCGTGCTTAGCAGCAGAACACCCTATCCCCCTGAGTCACAGCGGGACGCCCTGTATAGATGGCGAAGCTCAAAAAGCTTGGTGTCTTCACCCAAGTTACAATTTTTCTCTATATATACCCGTCAATGTAGTGTCTTTTTTAAAGCGAAGCTTTATATGGCTATGCGAAATCGCCTTTCCACAGAAAACTATCATCATCAGCATTGTCTCGAGCGTCATCGTCTTCTTCCGCAGCTGACTCGTTGGCTCATGCTCGGCACGCGCTCGTGCCACTGCTCCCGCGTTCGTCGTCGTCGATTGCTTACACAGCTGCCTGCGTTGCCGCTCATCATTCCAGCGTATAATTTCACTTCTCTTCTGTCGTCTTACGGGAAGGCCGCGTTTACGGGGGTACGGGCCATTCATTGTATTACGTACCGGACAGATTAAATTTTGAAGCCATTTAATTTCGAAGATTCGTAAGCGGCAATGGGCGGGCGAATGCTGCTAACCACGGCGCCGAGCAAACTCGAGACATCGAACGCAAGCGACAACGGCAGATTTCGGGCTTACCGTCAGTGACGTCGTTCTCTCCGTCGCAGCCGAACGTATGTGTAACCTCATAATTGAGAAATAATTTAATGAACCCTCGGGATTAACCCAGTGATAAACACCGAGGCCGCACGTTTCAGCTTCGCTGGTTAACCATCTTCACGAAGTGGAAGGGCCGCCGAATTTTTTTATATATACGCAACGGCAATGTAAGAAAACTGAAGGGGAAAATCACAGAAAGACACAACGCACACTGGATAAAGACTACAGGACGAGGCTTAGAGAGACGGCGTAACGGGGGGCGTCTTGCTTGTGCGCGGGGTGTCTTTCGCTGGTCTTCACCCTCGATCTTGTACCAAATGACCCAGCTCTCGACTTTCTTTAATGCAAAAGGAATTGGTTCTACGTTAGCAACGCATTTCCATACAATAAAGAAAACTAAATGCTGCGCGATGTCACGGTGGCTAACGTGTGCGACTCCGAACTCTGCAGCGACGCAGGGGCACTAATTCGATTTTCAAAGGCGGTGGGGAGCAAAGTTTTGTTTTAACACGATTATCATTTTTGGGAAACTTTGGCCACATTGCGGTATGTATGCATGTATGGGCTACGGTTGTTCGTATCAAACCTCTTTCACGTCGCATTCAATTTAAAAAAAATATTTTGGACATTTTTCAATTAGAAAAAATGTCACAGTTTCGCCCTAAGGGCGAAGCAATGAATGCGATAGCAACACAGCAATGTGACACGAAGTAAGGTGAGCGGCTTTGGTAGCAATATTAATTGTAGTAAACATGAGCTGATTAAGTAAGCAGGTGTGCTGCGGCGTAAGTAGAGCGACATGAAGAGAGACTCGATGACCACGAGAAGGCGCGTGTGAAACGGTGGTGTTGATGAGAAAGCGCTTCCCGTGGGCAGCGCGTGCGAAGGGACACACCTGTAGCGCTGCACTGCCGATCCGGGCAGCATTGCATGTGTAGCGTGCGTTGGAAAATGTGGCCCGACTATTACTAAAACTGAATGAGCAAGCGTGGTGTGAGCGCGCACAAGCAAACATAAATAGATCACACTGAATGACCGCAGACAACGACTGTCAAAACGCTGGCAGCAAGCGCACATACGTCGCAGTGGGCGAAGGTACGTGCGGTCTATCGCTTCAACGGAAACTGAGCGGCGAATTCACAGCGCATAGAAAAGGTCAGAGCCGTGTGGAGATAAGAGACAGTGCGGCCGGCGAGCGACGAGCGCGGTTGTTGGCAGAGTAGAGGTGCGCAATACGATGTGGCACTACATTGCTCGATTTCAAATCTCACTTACGTCGACAGTCATCCTGAGATGGATTTTTTCTTCGCCATATGGCTTGAGTAGCGCTGAGGTTGAGGAAGTGGCCTGATGACGACGACGCATAACGATAACGACTTAAGGAAACGGACGGATAAAGTAATATCACCGAAGTGCATAAAATGGATTGAAAAGAACAGAGAGGCATGTTGTACATCCATAGTATAAAATATAAAACTTGAGTTCCGGAAACGGGCACAGTAACAAGCTGAAGGCACGCAGCCGCGGTTCTTCGTTAGCGGCGTGACAAGAAGTATACGCGAAGGCGTACTTAACGAAGCCGCTCAGTGTGCGGAGGAACAGAGTCGTCCACGGAGAGCGCACGCTTCGTGTCAGTGCAGTATGTATAAACGACAAAAGAAGGCCTGCGCCACACACGCATTAGCAGCCGCAGCGTACCCGCGGATCGCTCGAAGGCAAAGTTAATGGTGCCAGTTCTCCTCTGCGCCGATCGGATTTTCGCCTTGTCCCGACCTCCACTCATTCGATGCGGCCTCGAACACTGGAAGGGTCGGCACGTGTGCAACGCCGAGCTCCTCTGCGTTGATCACCTTACAGCGAGTCTTTGTCAGTGAACTCTCTTTGTCTCGTTCTCGCGCTGGCAACTTCCTTTAGATTCTATACAGTATTTGGTGATCTTCGGGGACCCTGTGTATTGCTTTATGTGAGAGAACCGCATAACGTGCAAACATTAGAAGCGAAAGGCGTTTCCGCTATACCAACCAACACGTCATATAACACGTGTACATTGCGGATCAAGTAAAAAAAAACATCATCTCATCACTAAAAAACATAAAATAAGCGGACACATTTGAGGCCACATTGATTACTATAAGTTTAGTCCAAAGCGTGAAGATAGATATTCGAGCTCTTATTAGATAACACTATTGAGGATTTGCTAACGCGTGTGTCGCCAGAACTTGCTATTTATATAGCTTCTAAACCAAGAGTGTCATGTCACACTTACTCCTGTATAGAACAGATGTTTCTATTAATCTAGGTATGCAGCTGGATCTCTTGCAGAGGAGGGAAATGAAGCCGTTAGTCGGAAAGCTTTGATCGAGCGGCCGTGGCCAAGAGAACGGGATGGCGATAAACCTAAGTATCACGACGACCACAAGGGCGACGACGATCATGATGATTATGACGGTGATGATTTCTGACAGATGCCGTGAAATCTAAATAAAGCCGGCTAAATAGTTTTCGCTGTGATACGTACATGTTGCATTAACGAAGTGTTCCCGGTCAGTGATTACAAAATATTCCTCACAGCCCATGGGAAACAAGGAAGATGCCCTGTGAAAGTAGAAAAACGGAGGACAAAGAGAAACCAGCATGATAACATCAACGCGAACTTAAATGCGCAATGGTTTCAGACCCTGGTGCAATATCTTCGTTTCAATAATGAAAGTGGACGGACTTATGAGCAGATAAACGTAAGGAATGCAAATATTGTATTTGTCGCTGAAGATATAGATTTACTGTTATCCATAAAGAGTCGTAATACCAGGTATGTTTACCGTGCTTCTTGGGTTCTTAAAAGTGTTCTTGCGTGTAGCAAGGCCCACGATCTGTTACTCGTATCATGATGACATCAGCAGGCTCAAGGCCATTCCGCCCCCGCGCTGAGGCGAGCAGCATTTAAGAATGACGAGGGTGATGTAGACATGGCCATAAGGGGCCATATTACGTAGGGATTCTGTCCATTCATCTTTTCGTCGTTGGCCGGTTTGAGGACAGGTGTTCGCTATCGCTAGTATCGGCCACTCGCTCGTAATAGTGATAATAAACGAATAGAATCTAAGGAAAAGGAACGTACTTAATATGGCGCCCGATTTCCAAATTCTCCAGGTGGCCATGATTATCTGGACAGAAACCGGTTGTTATTCGCATCGCGAGCGAGGGTGTAAAGACGAGCGAGCGCATATAGACGGGTGCGGAGATGCTGATACGGAAGGCCAGACATGGAAAGCAAAACACCAAGAAAAAAAAGTGGAAGCGCCTAGACGACGCCCACGTGCGGTCGTTTATGCTTGCTGAAAACTGCCCAACGCTAGACGAAATGGAGCCGCACGCGCCTTCCGTTTATCTGCGCGCTTCCGTCACTGGGCTGACAGGCTACGGCCAGACGGGCGCGACCGGCAGTCTCGCGGGGCTTTCCTAAGATTGCACGTCCGCGAAAGGAAGCTCGGTTACACGCACGAGTGTATCATACGCATTTAGACACACGTGCATCGGGTCACCGCAAAGGCAGTAGTCGTTATTCCTCGAAAAACAATTTTCTCAGCGGAAAACATCACAAAGTTGGTTTTACGCCTTCGTCGTCGAACAGATTTGGTAAGTTTTCAAGCGCCCATTGTACTCATTAGTTTTGCAAGTGGCTAAAATTAGTGGTTCCGCCTAAAAACTTGCCGGTACATGTACTATTCCATTGCAACATTACTTTGTTGTAGACTCCTTGTATCTAACCACTGAATGTATGCTACCTGAAGGGACGTATATTGAGACTTCGATAAGTGAACATATACGAACAATACTCAGGGGCCCGTTTACCGAAGCTTCACTTCTTCAGTCATGAATTACAATGGGGCTGTCAATAGACGTGATAAACTTATAAAATATTATTCCGCTGTGCTGCACACTCCATTGAAATAAAAATAATAGGATGTTCCTTTGTACGTGCTGTAGTTTGTCCTCTTCATCACAGAATAATTATATCTTGAATTTTAAAGGAAAATAACTGAAACACCGGTTCAAAAGCCACGCACAAGTTAATTATTGGCGGCAAGCATTGCGAAGAAAATTTTATTACTTCACCATTGCTCAGGGAACGCGGCGCCTAAGGCAAGCCTTTAAACGGGGTAATGCGTTCACTAAAGTGATCGTATATGTATAAATATGCTTCACACTAAAGTAAAATGGAGCCACAGTGAGTGAACAGAGCGATCATTTTAACCGTGACCCAACGTCCATGGTTTGTGAAACCAAAGCTGTCTTTCGCTCTTCCACTGCGTATGGCGTCATTTTTATATCCTAGTAGGTCACGCGATCACTGAGTAGAGCTTTTGTCTACGCGTGTATTATAAAGAAATAATATTGACCTTTTCGCGGTGATCCCGTGAGCGCTGCTTTGTTTGATCACGTGGTCATGCGTCCATTGCTTGCCTCAACTGCCTCCACATCTACAATTCATGTGTATGATGCCCCCCGGTACGACTTAGCAAACCTCTATTTCAGAAGATATCGTAGGCAGTGACTGGGTGGACGAAACGAATCTTTGGCCACAGCTTCAGATAACATGCAAAAACGCTTTCGCAGCTATGTCCAAACGGCGCGAGCAGCGTATGTGTGGTGCTTCTAAAATCGGGGCTAAATGTGTATTCCAGGCTATCCAAACTTTCCGCTCATGAATTGAATCAGGGTTAGTGTGTTTTTATCTTCGTTTTTTATTTGACAAATATTTTGAAGCAGCGGCTCGTCACGTTTCTGACGCAGTAAAGTTCCTCGGTGCGGTCACTATCTGAATATTTTCCGCCTAATCGCTCGCAAATGTGCTCACTTCTGATAGATTTGTTCTTTCTGCACACAAGGCTTGGAACGTAGCTGTTCTTTACTTTGTAATACCTTGTAGCAATGACATTATTGTCGCTAGTAACTCGCTTACTCTAGTGCGCTATCGGTGTAGTCCGTCTTTTATTGCGCGTATATAATGCGCCTATATTCAAGTGTGTGCCCATTCACTTATTCATTGACACGGTGGTGATAGTGCGGGCGTAAGTTTCTGTACTTATTGGGGTACACGTGTGTAAATACTGTGCGTGAAACTTGCTATGACATGAAGCGGCGCTACTCTCTTTGTCATTGTTTAACGAGCGGTACTCACTCTTGCCGACGTTCCGGTGTTGAAGTTTTTGAACGTTAGCGATACAACGCTGGCGGATGAGCAAATTTCTGTATCCTCGAGGAAAGCCGTACATCTCGAAGTGCCGGTAATACGTACGGACAGTTGCAGCAGCGCTCCTCGAACTTGGCCACACAGATTCATTCCATTTCTTATTATGCCAGTCACTGTTTTTGCAGCCAACTACTGCACGCGTCTTTAATCACCATGATTCAAACCAGCATGATCTGAGCACAGTGCATTAGCGAAAACTCCATTGCATTTCTAACAGCTGATCGCACGCAAGCAAGGTAGAAGCGGTAATGGTTTCGTATTCTTGCGCTGTCGCTGAGGCCACGTGCGGCGCGCCGCCGAAAGCGCCATCTCGTTTCTCTAGAACAAACTGTTCCGCGAAAAGGGTCACTAAGGTAACCGAGGTGCCCGATTTCTATATCATATCATAAGAAGCCAACAAACAAGGACACCAAGGACAGCATAGGGGAAATTAGTTGTGGTTCTTAATTGAATTGAATAAATGACGAATAAATCTAAATGAAAGTGGATGAGAAACAACTGGCCAGAGAGGTGATATTCGAACCCACTCGGTTGCCTTTCTTCTCCTGGATATATATATATATATATATATATATATATATATTATTCGGTTCCATTTCTGCTCGTCATATATATATATATATATATATATATATATATATATATATATATATATATATATATATATATATTTTATTATCATAATTTTTATTAATTTATCATATCATAAGATGCCAACAAACAATGACACCAAGGTCAACATGGGGGAAATTACTTGTACTTACTAATTGAATTACAGAAATTATAAATTAACGGAAATGAAAACAGGATGAAAAAACAACTGCCCGTCGGTGGGGAACGAACCTACGTCTTCGCATTACGCGTGCGATGCTCTCACCATTGAGCTACCGCGGAGCCGTTTTCCCATCCACTTTCTGGGGTACTTATTTTACAGCGTAAGCTGTTGTGGGCTCATTCCAATAGCCGTTTCTGGTGGCGATGATGCCGCCGCCGCCCCGTAGCCGCTATCGCCGGAAATGCAAAAAAATAAAAGTACCCGCCGGGATCAAACCCAGGCCCGCTTCGTGGGAGTCGGATACTTTACCACTGAGCCACGCAAGCACTAGCTATAACGCCGAAGAAAAATTCCCTTTATACGCGCCCCGCGCCTCTGCGCCTGCGCGCATAGCGCGCAGGCGCGGACGACCCGAGCCTCCGCCAGTATGGTGGCGCCATTTAGTTAACGTGCCTGCAACCGCCGCGTGCGACGAGATGCGATTCAGACGCGATCCGATTCAGACGAGGCGCGCAATCAACGCTATCCCGATGTTAGATGTGCTCCACATATTCTGGGTACCCCTTCGGTACACGTTATGGCGTCTCCTCGCAAGGTACGAACCGCTGCTGAAAAAGCGAATCGTAGAGCTACGTACGCGGCTACAAACAGGCATCATTGGGCTCAGCAGACTGCTATGCAGAGCGCATTAGAAGCCGCAGCTCGCCGTCGACGCCAACGCCGGGCGGACAGTTCAGAGCGTTCTCGTCAAAATCGAGGCGAAGACACTTTGCCGCGAAGACCTTGTTGTGCGTGGTGCTGAGATTGGAGCTACTCTGGCGCTGCTCAACCAGCTTACGCTGTGACTGTGCTGCGTGTGCCGCGCAGGCCTGTGACTTTTTAGGGGCGAAGCTCCTTATAGCGGCACCCGTTCCGTCCCCGTCGTCGTAGTAGTAGTGTGTAACCAGTAGTGTGTAACCAGTCTGAGAAAAATGAGAAAAAAAACATGTGGTTGATCCCTCTTATATAGGAATCGGTATAGAACACGAAAGTGAAACGTGTCTTCACAGAAGTAGTGTAATGTTTATTGCACATTGATATATAATGTCTATTGGTGTTTTGTGGCTAAAGCGCCCTTAGGCGTTGATGCACCCACGCTGACGCCTGGTGGCACGTCTCCTCCATCACGACTACCAACGTCGATGACCATGAGCAACCGTCGTGCATATGGAAGCTGCACTACGCTGCACACGCTAGCACAACGCGAAAGACGAAGCACGTAACTGACACGCTAATACAACGCGCAAGACAAAGCACGTAACTGAATCGTCACCAAGTCAAATCAGCGCGTACAGCGCGTCGTAATTGCAGCCTCCGCGATCAACTTCAGAAACATTTTCAGAGCTAATTGCGGAGGCCACGCTCCGCTGTGCTGAGTACGGTGAACGCCACCTAGGTGGCGTTGGTAGTGCTTCTTGATGCCAGCGTCCCTTCGAATGCTGGCATCGAGGCGTCGTAGTGCTGAGACCACCGAAGCGTTCACTGTCGGTGCGCGTTAGTGTCATAATGCAGTACTTCTCTTTTCTGCTCGTAGGCGGCGGCACCGCCCCGAGCAAGAGCGCGGGTACACGGAGGAGTGTTAGATCGTGTGTAACCAGTCTGAGAAAAATGAGAAAAAAATTCCGAAGTTGTGTCCGTAGCGCGGAATCGAACCAGGGACCCCTCGCTTCCGAGCGCGCGGCGTTAGCCCACTACGCCACGAAGCGGACATGGACACACGCACCACGATGGCAATAAATACTCAACATTAACGAAAGGCCGCGTTTCTAGCGCGTTTCTAACGCGTTTGTGCTAGCGCGTTACGGCCCGTGTAAGAAGCTGGTGTAAGACGCTGTGGCCTCTCCGCCTTACCTTCAACGCGTTTCGAACGCGCTGCCCAAAGCGGTGGCAAGTCAAGTTCAAGGTAAGTGGTTCTTGAGGGAAAGGGAAAGGTTGGCGCTATCTTCTGCAGCCCTTGAGGGAGCACGGCTCAGCGTCAAGTTCAAGTCGAGGAGCGTTTATGAATACGGGGGGTATACTCTCTCAGCAGTCATGTGATGGCGTCGGCAAACGCGGTGCACGTTCCGGCATGTGTAAATGGCTGCGTAAGACGCTGTGGCCGCTCCCCCTTACTAGAGAGTACTGCACGTTTCTAACGTTTCTAGCGTCCCCTTAAGCGGGATATCCGATGATTCCCTCCGGAGCTTCGCCCACTCATCATCATTCACCCCGTGGATATGCTGTGATTTTTTTCTATTGCCGGAAGCGACCATCGAAGAGTGAGCCCTTAACAGCTCCGCGAAGTCTGAGCGCAGTCTGAGAACAGTGGTGCGAAGTCTGAGCAAACAGCGAAGTTGGCGGCCCTTCCCTAGCTTTCACTTGGCTTTTCATTAGCTTTAACTTGGTTCTCTGTTAGCTTTAACTTGTCCTTTTCATTAGCTTTAACTTGGTTCTCTCTCGAGCGTCGTCTTCTTCCACAGCTGGCACGTTGGTACCCCTCGGCGCAACCGCGCGAACGCGCTCGTGCCATTGCTTCCGCGTTCGTTGTCGTCGCCTTCTTCCACATTGGCTTCATTGCTGTTCATCATTCCAGCGCCGAAGGACTCTGTCTACCGGCCCCGACCTGGGTGGAGCCACCACATTGATTGGCGGGGCCTCCAGCCCCGCTTTAATTCTTTCTCCTCAGGACCTCAATAAAGTTCGTACTCACTCACTCACTCTTTCCAGTGTACAATTTCACTTCTCGTAGTGGGATGCATAGAGCTGCTGCCGACGCTTACCGCGTTTCCCCGCGTTCGCGCCCAACGCGCCCGGTGTCCGTCACTGCAGCCGATGTCTCTGGCGGCGGCTCGGCAGGTAAACTCGCGAGGCAAAGTGTGCCTCGGCGATTCGGCGACGCGGAACTATTGACCCTTTTCGCGGCGATCCCGTGGGCGCTGCCATGTTTGATCACGTGGTGACGCGTCCATTGCTTGCCTCAGCTGCCTCCGTTGCCTCCGTGTTTACAATGGGTGTACCTGACACCCAATGCGGCTCAGGAAACCTCTGTTTCAGAAGATATCACAGACGCTGAATGGGTGGACGACACGAAGGTTTGGCGACAACTTCAGGGACATGTAAAAGCGCTTTCGAAGCTGATTAAGCTTTAACCAAACGGCGCGAGCAGCGTATGTGGTGCTTGTTCTAAAAACGAGGCTAAAATGTATTCCAAGCTATCCGAGCTTTCCGCTGATGAATTGAATCAGGATCAGTGCGTCTTGCTATTTGAGCTTCAAGTACTTTGAAGCAGTTGTTTGTCACGTTTCCGACTCACTTAAGTTCGTCGGTGCGGTCGCTACCTGATTATTTTATGCCTGATCGCTCGCGGGTCTGCTCAGTTGCAATATATTTATTCTTGCTGCACACAAGTCTTGGAACGTAGCCGTTCTGTACTTTGCAATAGCTTGTAGCAAAGATGTATTATCGCTGGTAACTCACTCACTCCTGTGGACCGTCACGAAACATTCAGCTTCGACCATTCGTGTGCTGTCGGTGTAGTCGCTGTCACCCATGCCTTGGCACACGGATTCAAGTGTGCGCCCATTCACATATTCTTAATACGTTGGCGATCATAGAGTGTGCGTAAGCTTGCGTGCGAGTTGGGGTCGTTGTGTGTAGATGACATTAGCGAAGCTTACTATGCCAGGAAGCGGCGCAACTCCCTTTGTCATTGTTTACCGTGCGGTACTCACTCTTGCCGACGTTCCGGGGTTGAGGTATTTTCTTTGGAGGTTAGCGATACAACGCTGGCGGAGAAGTGTTTTGTTTTTTATCCACAATATCAAAAAGGGTCGGATAAAGGGGCTGTCCGTATGTAGCAGCGGTCCGTGAACTTGGTCACACATAGTCACTCTATTCCTTAATATGCCAGTCACTATTTGTGCAGCCACCTACTGCAGACGTCTTCAATCCACCGCTCCTCATCTTGCAGCATGAATTGAGCACAGTGCGTGATCGAAAAACCCAGTTGCATTTCCGACAGCTGATCGCACAGATATGACAGAAGCGGTAATGGTATCGTAGTCGTGCGTTTTCGCTGATGCAACGTATGGCGCGCCGCCGGAAAGCGCCATCTCGTTTTTCCGAGAACAAACTGCCCCGCGAAAATGGTCAATACACTCTGGAGTGACGTCATTGCCTAGCTTCACCCCCGCGCGGCTGTGGGGAGGAGCTAGGCAGAGCTACGACGGAGGAGCGAGCGGCGTTGCTGCGGAGCTTAGACAAGGCGTCCCTAGATGGCGCTGTGGCGGGAGCGACGGCAATGGCCAACTCCTACTACAAATGGCTGAAGATTTGCAACTAGAGATTGCGAACCTGGGGTCGTGCTGGGATGGACAGGCTACGTGGTGCGCCCGTGGCAGCTGCACGTCCATTGACTATGCCTGGTGTCCCCGCGCCTTGGTGCTCTGCTCCGGCGAATGGACATTGATGAGAAGGGCCTGTACAGTCTGGGTAGTGACCACAATCGCCTCCTACTTGAATTCAGTTACTCAGGCAGCCGGGGAGCTCGGGCCAGACGTCCACAAACACAGAGCACGTACCTACCGAGTAAGGCAGTCCAGGCTGTCATGGAGGATTGAGACATGCCCTTGGAGGAACGAGGCTACAACGTACGAGGAGTACATGTCTGCCCTGCTCTTAGTGATGGAGCGACATGTCGTCCGCGACAAACGGTCTACGCACGCTGTACGAAATCCGTGGTGGGACTCGGAAGTGAAGAGAGCATGGCAAGCACGCCGCGAGGCTAACCACCACCACAGATCGCTCGTCAGGGAGGGGCCCAGTGAGGCATGTTTGGCGGCTTGGACTGAGTATCTGCTCCTGAAGCATAGAGTCCAAGAGCTGGTACAAGCTAAAATCGCAAGGTACAATGTCGAATTCATGCGTTCCCTACGAGCGGAGGGAAAACCCGCTGGGCAAAAATTTCGGCGATGCGTCCAGGCCTTGGATCGGCCCAACCAGCTTCCAATTCAGCTAAAAAATGCCGTCACTGGCGACCCAATCAGGGAACCGGAAAAGCATCTCACTGAACACCTCAATCGACTATATGGGTCCGGGGTCGTGAGTGGGGACTGGAGAGCACAACAAGTCGTCAAGCGTGCCTCAGCGAGGTTGCGGCTTTGCGGGGACGCCGTCTCTAAGCCCAGAAGTGGAGTGGAAGGTCACTACACATGCAATCGACCACGCACTAGCGCATATAAGTGGCCGAACAGCTATGGGGCCAGACGGCCTGCCAGCCAGCGTGGTTAAAAGCCTTGACGAGGAGGCAAAAGAGCAACTTGCGTGCCTGCTAACAGAAATAATTAATTCCACAGGACTGGTGTCTCGGTAGAGTAACCTTCATTCCTAAGAAAGGTGGTCAAGCGGAACTCATCAAAGACTACCACCCGCTCACAGTCACAAGTGTGCTGCACAGGCTGTTTGCAAGAATACTGAAGGCATGGATCAGTGGATGGGCCGAGTCGAAACGCGTCCTTACCGATCTGCAGAACGGTTTCCGCCCAAACCGGCGGCTGGAGGACAACCTGTTCATCCTCACCCAGTGCACAGCAATCGCCGGGTTGGAACAACTCTCCTTATTATGTTGCTTTTTAGACGTCGATGGAGCCTACGACAACGTCCCCCATGCTCCACTTTTTATTGCGATAGCAATTATATGGACACTTCAACCGGATTTCTGCCGTCGGCGTCGCCGTCGCCGTCGCCGTGAGGTTCCGTATAGATAAAATCTTCGCCGCGCGCCGTATGCCCCAGCGGAAGCGTGCGGGGACGCGCGCTATCACGGAGAGCGAACGCACTCAATCTCCCACGCGCAAGCAAGGAAGCGGAAAGCCAGCGCCGGAGGGAGCAGGGGGGGGGGGGGGGGCACTTCTCTGCCAACAACCGCGCTCGTCGCTCGTCCGCACAGTCTATTATCTCTCCCACGCGCACGCAAGGAAGCGGGAAGCCAGCGCCGGAGAGAGCGGGAGGGGGGGGGGGGGGGGCGCACTTCTACGCTGCCAACAACCGCGCTCGTCGTTCGTTCGACCGCACCGTCTCTTATCTCCACACGGCTCTGACCTTTATGCGCCGTGCATTCGCCGCTCAGTTTCCGTTGAAGCGATAGACCGCACGTACCTTCGCCCGCTGCCAGCGTTTTGACAGTCGTTGGCTGCAGTCATTCAGTGTGATCTATTCATGTTTGTTTGTGTGCGCTCACACCACGCTTGTTCATTCAGTTAGTAATAGTCGGGCCACATTTTCCAACGCACGCTACACATGCAATGCTGCCCAGATCGGCAGTGCAGCACTACAGGTGTGTCCCTCCGCACGCGCTGCCCACGGTAAGCGCTTCTCATCAACACCACCGTTTCACACGCGCCTTCTCGTGGTCATCGAGTCTCTCTTCATGTCGGTCTACTTACGCCGCAGCACACCTGCTTACTTAATCAGCTCATGTTTACTACAATTCATATTGCTACCAAGGCCGCTCACCTTACTTCGTATGACATTGCTGTGTTGCTATCGCATTCATTGCTTCGCCCTTAGGGCGAAACTGTGACATTTTTTTACTGCTTGGCGGAGAAGGGACTGCCCGGACCGCTTCTGTCTACCATAAGGCGCCTGTATTCGGATAACGTGGTCATTGGCAAATTCGGATCGGTACAGTCCGACCCCGTCAGGGTCATGAGGGGATTGCGCCAGGGATGCCCGTTGTCCCCGCTACTGTACATCCTGTACGTGACCAGCGTCGAGCAGAAACTTCTCAGCTGCGGCCTCGGCTTCAGGTTGCGGTATAATGCGGCTGGTGTCAATGACAATTGCAAATTACCAGGCCTGGCCTTTGCTAACGACCTGGTGTTGATGGCAGAGTGTCCACAAGACCTTCAGGCGCTGATTGACATCTGCCACGCCGAGATAACACGCCTTGGGCTCCGCTTCAGCTGCAAGAAAACGGCGATTGTTCACCTCTCGGGACCAGGTACAGACGAAGCCACCATACGGCTGGGTGATGCAAGAGTGTCAACATGCCCAGCGTATAAATGCGTAGGGGTGCAGCTATCAAGCGACCTAGACCTCTATGGCCAACACGAAACCAGCCTTCGACAGAAAGTGCTTCGTGCCCAGTGCGTCCTCCGTCGACGGATTCTGTGGGGTTGCAACTGGCACCAGATGGTGCGCGACCTATGGAAACTGGTGCATGTGCCGCTGGTAACTTTCGCGAATGCCGTGGTTTGCATGTCGGCGCCCACGCGGGAGTGGTTTGAACGGAGACAGCACGAAGTTGGCCAGATAGCTCTCGGATGCCATGGCGCCGTGGCAAACGAGGCTATACAAGGCGACCTAGGGTGGTCAAGCTTTGAGGCGCGCGAGGCAATCAGCAAGATCGCTTACCGCGGCCGACTGCTCTGTATGCCTCGTGAACGATGGGCGCGGCGTGTGTTGGACTACCTGTCTGCGACCTGTCTGCGCACGCCATGGGTGAGGCGTATTTACCACATCGAAAGTAAATACGGGTTCTTTAACTGTCCACTCAGTGCAGACACATCGGCGGCGTGGGCGCACCGGACACGGCAGCGAGTGAAGTGTGAAGAGGCAGCGCAGTGGCAGCGGGCGATGGCGGCGAATTCGACGTTGGCCGTCTACCGCCAACACAAGCAGGAGATCTCAGCGGTGTACTTCTACGACAACGCCTTAGGGAGCAAGCTGCTCTTCGAGGCACGAGCCGGCGCCCTCCGCACGTTAGCTCGCCAAAAAAGAATTAGTGACGGTCCCCAGTGGGTGGTGTGCCGTGAGTGTGGTGTGCTGTGTCCCCAGTGTGGTGTGCCGTGCACTTCTACTCTACCAACAACCGCGCTAGTCGCTCGCCGCACCGTCTCTTATCTCCACACGGCTCTGACCTTTATGCGCCGTGCATTCGCCGCTCAGTTTCCGTTGAAGCGATAGACCGCACGTACCTAAGCCCGTTGCGGCGTATGTGCTTGCTGCCAGCGTTTTGACAGTCGTTGTCTGCAGTCATTCAGTGTGATCTATTCATGTTTGTTTGTGCGCGCTCACACCACGCTTGTTCATTCAGTTAGTAATAGTCGGGCCACATTTTCCAACGCACGCTACACATGCAATGCTGCCCGGATCGGCAGTGCAGCGCTACAGGTGTGTCCCTTCGCACGCGCTGCCCACGGGAAGCGCTTCTCATCAACACCACCGTTTCACACGCGTCTTCTCGTGGTCATCAAGTCTCTCTTCATGTCGGTCTACTTACGCCGCAGCACACCTGCTTACTTAATCAGCTCACGTTTACTACAATTCATATTGCTACCAAAGCCGCTCACCTTACTTCGTATGACGTTGCTGTGTTGCTATCGCATTCATTGCTTCGCCCTTAGGGCGAAACTGTGACACTTTTTTTGTTCGCGTGCGTTTCATGAGCTTGTGCTTGGGTATTGTCGCCACGGGCCCTCGACAAAGGTGGTAGCGGCCTTCTGAGGGGCGTTTGAAATGGGTATAAAATGCTTCGTTCCGAACCGTAATTCTGGATACCGGACTTGTGCGGAGCGCGTGCCTTTATTCAAAGCGCCGTCCGACAGCGATCGTCTAGAGCAGAGGCGCCATGCAAATCTGAGGGCAGACCGAACTGTAATGCCTACCGACCATGTCTGCGCCAAGAATTTTTCAGAGGATACGATATCGACGGCATATTACGCGGAGCTCGATAAAGCGGTGCTACTTGAAGCGCCAAAGAGCCGTGTTCTGTCTGCAAATGCAGTTCCCACCTTATTTCCGAACTGTCCAAAGAACCTCACACGGTCAAATAAACCTCGAAAGCCGCTGCGGAAGAGAGAACCTCCTGTGTGCCACAGTAGTTTGTGCAAATTTTGCTGCATGTACAAGATATATACTTGATGTCTTAACGATCATGCACCAACATTTAAATATATGCAAATGTCACGTAGCTGGACAGAACCAAGGTAATATTTGCCGTCGCCTGGAGATACTCAGATTATTTTTTTGCATTCCGTCAAATTACATATTTACATAATTGATTAATCAACTTTGCTAATGCTATAATTGGATAAAAAGTGTGAAAGAGAGAATTGTACAGCGACATGGAAAACTCCCGATACAGCTTTCTGTTGCTCAATACCTGATACATAGAACTGTTTTCCGAGCGTGAACGAAACCCGCGAATACACACAAAATTGCCGCGTGACTGGCCGCTCGAGGCACTTTGCGTGTATTGGTGGGCTTCTTTCACTCTCGGAAAAACACTTCTACGTAGCGCGTATTGAGCAACAGAAAGCTGTATCGGGAGTCTTTCATGTTGCTCTACAAATTTCTCATTGACACCTTTAATTTAAATATAATATGTGAGAAGTTGAATAATTATTCAGACGAATAATGTAATTAGGCGGAATGTAAAAAAATAATCTTAGTATCTCGAAGGGACGGTAACAACCTTACTATGGTTCTGTCCAGCTACGTGACATTTGTATATTTTTAAATCTTTATGCGCCCTGTATAATACTGCTGTTTTCTGTGCAGATGTGTGCCTGATTTTCAAGTTTGTTGCATCCTGGCTACTGAATTTTTTTTTTACTATGCGCGTGCGGTGTATATTACGCGCTTGCATGTCTTTATTCAACATTTTTCCATTGTGGGAGTGTATGAGAGCGTAAGCTTCTGGTATTGTTATCCCTTATTAAACTTATCGAGCTGCTTCATGCACAATTTTTTTCGTATTGTGTTTTTGCTAAAAAAAATAAAAATAAAAGGTCTATGAGATTATTGTGTGGTGGGTGTAAGTGCATTTGTGGACAGGCTGTAGCATGCATTGTCAAATACACTTCCATTGGCACATTCTCATATGTAATTTAAGAAACAAGAAAGTTACCTCCTTTTTTTTTTTTTAGATCTTGCAAGAGCCACTCAGTCCTCAATGGACGAAAGCCAAATGAATAATATATGTTAAGTGGAATTGGAATAAAAAAGGCACTTTCTCAGATTTTCATCAGTAAACTGTATTAGTGATGCTGTAATCCAAGATAAGACACCTGCCTTCGTCCCGCCTAATGAATTCCCATTTGAAAGTTTTTACATAGCTGATGTGCATTCTCAACATAAGTTCTAGCCATCAACAGTCACTTTGCTCTAGTTCGTTGCATGTCGCAAGCTTGAGCCATTTTGAATTCGCGCAGCGATGCTTGAACGGTTTTCTGAGTGTGAATGGAAGCAGCGATAAGCATGAAATACAACATTTTCCGGTGCAGTTACTATTTTCTACTGATCGAGGGATAGCACGTGGGCTAAAGCTTTTATTTTTTTATTTTTATTTTTTATTTTTTTTATTTTTTTGTGCTTGGATGAACGGCTAGACCGGACGAAACAAATTGTGCACGCGAGCGTAACTTGAGTGGGCTTTGAGTGCTGCCCGATTGATCCGTGTTCACGTCATTCACGCCCTGCACAAGGAACCTTCATGTTAGCGAAGCATTAAGCCTGGTATACTTATCCTATAATCTGAAATACCAAATTTAATTCGCGCTTTGAGTTTTACTCACTCCACTATGAACGAAAATTTAGGGGAGGCAGAGCAATGTCAAGCCGCCGGCGCTGCTAAGCTGGATGGATGGATGGATGCTATGAGCGTCCCCTTTGAAACGGGATGGTGGGTTACGCCACCAAGCTCTTGTTAATATTGCTACGCGAGAGACATTCATCCTGGGGCAGACGACGAAGAAGACGGTTCTCTCTGGTGCTGGTGGCTGTCCACCATCTTGGCTACTGTGTCTCTCTCATACTGTAAATACAGTGTAAATAGTCCCGCCTTGTGCCGTTTTACGTAACATCTTTTTGGTGGAGGTGCTGGGTAGTTCCCTGTTTCGATCACGGAGCTTCGCAACGGCCGCCTCATCACGCTTGCGACCATGTCAGTCGGTGCAGGCACATCATCTTCACCCCCTGCCCCTCCCGTCGCTCCGACCTACATCGTTCTGCCTCCTGCTCGTGATCCTGGCGTATTTTCCGGCCAGGATGGGGTTGACGTCGACAAATGGCTCAACCTTTACGAACGGATCAGCGCCGGCTACAGGTGGGACCCGACCCTTATGCTCGCCAACGTGCTTTTTTACCTCGAAGGCCCACCGCGGGTGTGGTTCGAGACGAACGAGGCGGAAATTACCAGCTGGGACACTTTCAACGAGAAGATCCGTGACCTTTTCGGTGACAGCACTGGTCGGCAGCTTGCTGCGCGGAATGAACTTGCAACTCGTGCACAAACATCCTCCGAGTCATACGTCTCGTACATTCAGGACGTTATTGCTCTTTGCCGCCAGGTTGACGAGCACATGTCTGAGTCCGAGAGGGTTTCTTATGTGCTCAAAGGTACCGCCGACGATGCTTTTAACCTGCTCGTCTATACCAACGTTGATACCGTCGACACAATCATCAAAGAGTGCCGGCGGTTTGAACACGCGAAGAGCCGCCGTATTACCCGGAAATTCACCCGGCTGCCCAATACGGCTGCAACTTCATCGTGTGATGCCGTTCGCCAGCCGCCCACCTGTGACCACGTTACTCGCATTGTTCGTCGCGAGATTGAAGCCGCCTGTCCTGCACCTATTCAACCCCCCGTGTTTACAACCCACGCCAGTGACCCATCGCAGCCATCGGTGTCCCTCATCCAAGCTGTCGTCAGGCAGGAGTTTGCTAATCTTGGCCTTCCATCAGCGTGCCCACTGACTCGTCCTGACGCTCGGCCTTATTCCTCTGGATCCACTCGACGCTCCTACACCTCTCCCGGCTCCTTCCGCAATCCTGCGGAATGGAGAACGCCCGACGATCAGCCCATCTGCTGCTCCTGCCATCAGGCCGGGCACATTGCTCGTTATTGCCGTCGCCGTTGGACCTACGTATCTCGCCAGACCTCCATGTACCCTATTCCTTTCAGACGTCCAGCCGCTGGTTCCCCTACTTACTACTCGTCGTCCTCCCACGAGCCTCTTCCATCTGACGCCACTGCTCCTGTTCGCCGCTTCTCCCGCTCCCCGTCGCCGCAACGCCGCCAATCCCGCTCTCCGCAGCCTCGCCGCTTTTCGTCGCCGTCCTTCTCTGGACGATCGCCGCAGGAAAACTAGATAGTGCAGCTTATGGAGGTGAAGCTGCAATGCATCGTCCCCTGCAAATCCTCTACTGACGCTCCCCACTCACCATAGCCTTCTTGAAGTCAAAGTCGACAATGTTCCTGTGACCGCCCTCATCGACACTGGCGCACACTTGTCTATTATGAGCGCCTCTTTACGCCGCCGCCTGCAGAAGATTATGACGCCGTCTACGACACAGACAATACGTGTTGCCGATGGTGGTGCTGTTCAAGTGATCGGAATGTGCACCGCCCGTGTCAGCATTGCCGGTCGTCACACTGTTGTCCTTTTTGCCGTCCTTGCTCACTGCCCCCATCACCTTGTCCTTGGCCTTGACTTCCTTTCGGCACACTCGGCCTTAATTGATTGTTCTTCTGAAACGCTCTGCCTCGATCTTCCTCTTGTATCAGATGCCTGCGATACGCCCGTCAGCCGCTTAAGCCCCACCGATTTTGTTCGCCTACCACCGCGAGCCGTCACGTACGTGTGTTTGTCATCGACCCCTCCCGTTCCTGACGGCGACTATATCGTCTCTCCGATTACAGACGTCCGCCTGACGCGCAATGTTACTGTGCCACATACCATCGCCACATTAGTTGATAACTGTGTGTTTCTCCCGCTACTAAACTTTGGTCTGACCCCCCAAGTGTTGCCCCACAAGATGTCGCTTGCCCACCTCACCGCGATAACAGACTATGACGTCGAGGTTGTCGCCATAACTGCACCTGCGGAAGCTGCAGTTTCCCCGTCACCAAGTTCCGACGACAGCATTTTTCGCAACATTATTGGATCAGACCTTTCGCCTGACCAGGCCGACGCTCTTTGCCGGGTTTTGGCCTCATACAACGACATTTTCGACATTCGTGATCGACCCCTGAGCCAGACTAAGATTGTCGCCCACCGTATCAACACTGGCGACTCTTTGCCCATTCGCCGTCGACCTTACCGTGTGTCCGTATCAGAGCGCGAAGTGATTCAAAAAGAGGTGGCTAAAATGCTTGCGAAGGACATCATCGAACCATCTTCTAGTCCTTGGGCCTCTCCCGTCGTATTAGTAAAGAAGAAAGACGGTTCCTGGCGTTTCTGCATTGATTATCGGCACCTCAACAAAATCACCAAGAAGGACGTGTACCCTCTTCCACGTATCGACGACGCCCTCGACTGCCTCCATGGTGCCACCTTCTTTTTATCCCTGGACCTTCGATCTGGCTACTGGCAAATCGCTGTAGACGACCTGGTTCGCGAGAAGACCGCCTTCGTGACCCCTGACGGCCTTTACCAATTCAAGGTCATGCCTTTCGGTCTCTGCAACGCACCAGCCACGTTTGAGAGAATGATGGACACACTGCTTCAAGGATTTAAATGGTCGACGTGTTTATGTTACCTGGACGACGTGATAATTTTCTCCCCCACTTTCGCAACACACCTTGAGCGGCTTTCGACCATTCTAGCAATCTTCCGACGAGCTGGCCTCCAGCTAAATTCCTCGAAGTGCCACTTCGCCCTTCGTCAAATTACTGTCCTGGGCCACCTCGTTGACGCTTCCGGTGTCCGACCGGACCCAGCAAAGATACGCGCTGTCATGAACTTCCCCGTTCCACGGTCTGTCCATGACGTTCGTAGCTTCGTGGGGCTTTGTTCCTACTTTCGCCGTTTTGTGAAAAACTTTGCGGCGCTCGCACGTCCACTCACTGACCTTCTCAAACAATCCGTCCCGTTTTGTTGGGGTCCTCTACAAGCTGACGCCTTCTCTGAGCTCCACCTATTCCACCTATTCTTGCCCATTTTGACCCAGCTGCTCCCACGGAAGTGCGCACAGATGCTAGTGGTCACGGCATCGGTGCAGTTTTAGTCCAAAACCAACAAGGCGTTGACCGTGTTGCTTCACGACGGACCAACTGCTGGTCACCTTGGTGTGTCCCGCACGTACGACCGTGTCCGGCGCCGCTTCTTTTGGCGCGGTCTCGCCCGGTCTGTTCGACGTTACGTGACCTCCTGCGACAAATGCCAACGTAGGAAACGTCCTGCCGCACCCTCGGCTGGACTGCTTCAGCCGCTCTCCCTCCCGACCGAACCATTCTTCCGGGTTGGTTTGGACCTTCTCGGTCCTTTTCCTGAGTCACGATCCGGCAACAAGTAGGTCGCCGTTGCTATCGATTATGCGACCAGGTATGCAATCACTCGAGCGCTCCCCACCAGCACTGCTACTGACGTTGCCGATTTCTTGCTCCACGATGTTATTCTGCACCATGGCGCCCCTAGCCAATTGCTCACAGATCGAGGCCACGCATTTTTATCACGAGTAATCGACGATCTCTTGCGCTCCTCCTCAACGCAGCACAAGTTGACCACTGCCTACCATCCCCAAACAAATGGCCTCACCGAGATACTAAATCGCACCCTCACGGACATGCTCTCGATTGATTGATTGATTGATTGATTCTGGGGTTTAACGGGCCAAAACCAGTTCTGATTATGAGGCACGCCGTAGTGGAGGGCTCCGGATTAATTTTGACCACCTGGGGTTCTTTAACGTGCACTACAACGCAAGCACACGGGCGTTTTTGCATTTCGCCTCCATCGAAATGCGGCCGCCTCTCAATGTATGTTTCATCTGACCACAGTGACGGGGACCTGGCGTTACCTTACGTGACTTTCGCGTACAATTCCTCGCGTCACGATACCGCCGGTTATTCACCCTTTTATATGCTCTTTGGCCGTGAACCAACGTTACCGATGGACACCCTTCTACTGGCTGCTGCCGCGCCGCTTAGCGAATATGCACGTGATGCCATCGCTCGTGCCGATCACGCTCGTCAGATCGCCCGCTCTAGGCTGTTGGCCTCGCAAGCGACCCAGAAGCGCATCTATGACAGCCGGCATCGCGACGTTCGCTTCTCACCCGGTGCCTTAGTTCTCCTGTGGTGTCCATTCCGCCGTGTTGGCTTATCCGAGAAGTTGCTATCTCGATACACGGGTCCTTACCGAATCGTCCGCCAGGTCACGGACGTCACCTACGAGATTGTTCCCGTCTCTCCGACTTTACCGCCGGCGATCGCTCCCAGTGACATAGTTCACGTTAGCAGACTGAAAGCCTACCGCCTTCCTCCTAACGACAATGTGTGAAGTGCGCCGGGACGGCGCTTGCACCGCCGGGGGTAATGCTACGCGAGAGACATTCATCCTGGGGCAGACGACGAAGAAGACGGTTCTCTCTGGTGCTGGTGGCTGTCCACCATCTTGGCTACTGTGTCTCTCTCATACTGTAAATACAGTGTAAATAGTCCCGCCTTGTGCCGTTTTACGTAACAATATTTTGCCTAACGTCCTACCTTTATTTTTGAGAAACACACAAATACAAAGAATTCCAGGTATCAACCTCTTTGAACCATTACTGGGAACTCTGTTTCTGTACGTCTTCGTTGTTTGTGGTCTCCCTACTTTTCTGCCACCAAACCTCCAACCGCCTCTTACTAATCTCTACAGCTGACATGTTTACTTTACCCTTGCTATCCCTGAACCCAAGCACTTCAAGGAGGTTAGAGGAGCCTAGACTTGCAGCTGGGTAGATTTTTTCACATTCCAATAAAACATGTTCCACCGTTTCTCTAGCCTTACCGCAGCAAGCACATGCGGCTCCATCCTTGGTGTACTTCGCTTTATAACTGCGCGTTCTAAGACATCCTGATCTCGCTTCGAAAAGTAAGGAGCTTCCCTTTGAGTTATCATAAATTGTTTATTTCCTGATTTCCCTTTTTTCTTTGAGTTAGTTAGTCATAGCAGGTTTCTTTTCCATTTCCGCCACCCATAACCTTGTCCCAGCCGCTCTCACTTTGCGTTTGACGTTCTTTGTTGCCATGTTGCTGGCCATACCAGTCGCATATTTGCTGGTAAGCTTCCTAGTTCTTTTCCTTCACTGTGAGTCAATGTTTTGCCTGTACAAATAGCTGAATACTCTTGCACCCCATCTACTTTCTTCCATTTTCCTCAGTCGTTCTTCAAAATCAATTTTACTCTGAGCCTCCCTTGCTTCAATATTTGTCCAGCCCATATCACCCTGCACAGCTTCATTAGTACTCTTACCGTGGGCGCCCAACGCGAGGCATCCCACTGACCTTTGGTTGCCATCGAGTCCTGATTGTACTCCTGACTTCAAGCAAACAACCGCATTTCGAAATGTGAGCCCTGGTACCATTACACCTTTCCACATACCCCGGAGCACCTCGTACCTATTGTATCTCCATAGCCCCCAGTGTTTCATTATGGACGCATTTCTCTTCCTTTTTGCTGTTGTTGTTTTCTCCTGTGTCTCCAGATATCTATCGCCTTCGTTTATCCATATACCAAGGTATTTGTATTCTTTTACTCGAGGTATTTCCTGGCCCTGAATCAACACTGTCTGTTCACTGTTTTCATTGAATACCATAAAACCTGATTTTTTAACGATACATTTGAATCCTAACTTCTCACATTCTTCTCCACAGATATCAGCCAGACGTTGCATATCACTTTGCTTGTTAGAAAGCAACACAATGTCGTCCGCATAAAATAAACCTGGAAGCTGCTGCTCAACTGTTGTGCCGGCTTGTTTGTGTGAGAGGTTAAACCCAATATTGAATCCTTCTAGCGCTCGTTCCATCCTTACCACGTACATCGTAAACAACAGCGGGGATAAAGGGCAGCCCTGTCTCAGTCCCTTGTTGATATCAACTTTATTCTCGCTCGTCATCCCTTCCCATTCAACGCAAACAGTATTTTCTCGGTAAATCTCCCTCAATAGCTGTATAAAGTCGTTGCCTATACCTTCCCCTTCTAGAATATTCCACAAAATGCTGCGATCTACGTTGTCATACGCTCCGGTAATGTCTAGAAAAGTCACATATAGTGGTCTCCTTTCTTTTCTGGATATTTCAATACACTGAGTAAGGACAAATAAGTTATCTTCGAGCCGCCTACTGATTCTGAAGCCATTCTGAAGTTCTCCCAATATGCCGTTATTCTCTGCCCATTCTTGCAGCTTCAATTTAATCGCCTGCATTGCTAACCTGTATATTACCGATGTAATGGTCAGCGGTCAATAAGAGTGAATTTTATCTTTTTCCCCCTTACATTTATAAATTAATTTCATCCTACTTTGTCTCCAACTGTCTGGTATTCGCCTATGTTGTAAGCATTTTGCTACTGCTTTCAACAGAGCTTCCTTACTTTTTGGTCCTAGCTCATTAATCAGTCTAACGGGAACCTCGTCTAAACCTGTGGCTGTGCGTTTAGGAATTTTCTCTTCAGCTTTCTTCCAGTTGACATTACTCAGCACCAACTCCTTTTCCGTCTGGTTTTCGTTCATTCTATTTGTTTCCTCAGAAACCACCTCGCCATTGCCCTGATATGATTCGGCTGTTATTTTTCGAACATACTTCAATGCCGCGTCCCCTTCCAGTTTATTTCCATCTTCGTCAAGGATATGTCGCTGTACTGTTCCCAACTTGCCTAATACATTAATGTGGTTCCAAAATATTCTAGGTGCGGCCTTTTTTTTCGCACGTATTTCTGAAAACCAACGTTCACTTTCACCTTTAATCTTTGCTTGAAATAATATTTGAACCATGTTTTGTTGTTTTTTTCGCGATATATTTCCCATTTTCTGTCTATTTCATCCTGCGGCAACTATGAATTTTTTGCCTGTCTGTGTTCTCGTGATGCTTTCTTTCGTTCGTCGATCGCCTCCCGTATCTCCCTGTTCGACCAGCTTTGCGGCTTCCTTTTTCCTTTCCAACAAGCATGTTGCCTCTCTTTCCTGATTTCTTTCGTCATTACACTTACAAGCTCACCATATTCCCACTCCTTGCTTGACCATTTGTCAAGTTCTTTTCGACTCTTGTGGCTATATTTGCTATTTGTTCATCGTTCAAATTTGGACTGGTCATTCTTCGTTGCTTGCTCTCTTTCCCAACTACATATCCCATTTTCAAAATGATGCGTTTATGGTCACTCCCTATGCTGCTATCCCATTCCACGTCAATGACCATTTCTTTCAGCTTATCATAAATTCCTTCTGTCATCAGACAGTAATCGATGGCTGATTGTATATTTCTGCCTTCCCATGTGATCTGGCCATCACATTTTGGCCCCGTGTTCACGATAACGAGGGCATGTTACTCACAGAGATCTAGCATTAACCTCCCGTTGTTGTCGGTATATAACCATCTAGATCCTGTATGTGGGCATTCATGTCACCCAACAGGATAATTTCGCCCTCCATTCCGAAACTCTTAATATCCGCACTTAGGCATTTCACTAACTCTTCATTCTTTTCTTTGCAATTTTCCCTGTCCATAAATACGTCACTCCCAGCCAAGTTTTCTTTCCACTGACTGTGCCTGATATCCAAAGGTGCTCTTGACACTTTGAATTTACTCTTTGCCACTTGGACCTCTGATGTATGAGCATTCCCAACTCCCCCTCCCTTTCTTTCCAATTTGGTTCGGTTGCACCCTTCCCAAACGTAATTCTCAATCATTGGTGGCTCTTCTAAGTCTCTAAGGTGCGTTTCTATAAACGCGTGCACACCTATTTGTTCGCTATTTAACTGCTCCTCAATCTCTAACCACTTTTATTTTCTTCTACCGCCCTGCATGTTTATACAGGGTGTCCCAGCTATCACGCAGCACGATTTAAAAAAAGATTAACGGCGTTACGCGAAGCAAACCTAGTTCGTATTGTTTCCAGTACAGTGGAGTAGCAGCCGGTAATTTTTTTATTACTGATATTTAATTAATTGTAATAATTATCTAACTCGAGAAGTACTGTCCTAATCATCAAAGTGTCAATGAGAAAGTTGTAGAGCAACACGAAAAATTCCCGATACAGCTTTCTCTTGCTCAATACGTGCTACATAAATGTGTTTTTCCGAGTGTGAAAGAAGCCCGCGAATACACGCAGAATTGCCGCACGACTGGCCGATCGAGGCACTTTGCGTGTATTTGCGGGCTTCTTTCGTGCTCGGGAAAAACAATTTTATGTAGCACGTATTGAGCAACGGAAAGCTGTAACGGAATTTTTCGTGTTGCTCTACAACTTTCTCATTGACACTTTGATAATTAGGACAGTACTTCTCGAGTTAGATAATTAATTACAATTAATTAAATCTTAGTAACGAAAAAAATACTGGCGGCTACTCCACTGTACTGGAAACAATATGCACAAAGTTTGCTTCGCGTAACGCCGTTCCTCTTTTTTAAAATCGTGCTGCGTGATAGCTGGGACACCCTGTATAACCTATTGCACAGCGAGCTCTTTCCTTTCTCGTTTTTATATTGCTACCGGTGCTGTTAGTCAGAGGTTGCCCTAAGGGACCTTCTTCATTACTACTTACTCTGGCGTCCTTAGCGCCCGTGGGCCCCCAAAAAAAGCAATTGCACGACCAGCGAGTCGCCAGCCCACTCACGTCCAAGCCTGTGATCGAAGTGGATTCCGTCTCTTTGAAAGCCACCTTACCTTCTCACTTCCCTGTTGACTTCCACAACCTCGAAACCTTTCTCTCGGCTCATTTGCCAAATCGCCTCATTAGTGGCCGCAACTGGTGTTTGTACGTTAATGTCACGTACAGGTACCTCCGGCACAGTGCATATCACAATCTGCACCCGAGGAGACACCTCGCGTAAGTTTTCTACACCCTTTGCCAAACGCTGGGCTATTTCCGCCCCTTTCCTACTCAGCACGTCATTTAGGCCGCCCGCTACTATGACAAGGTTGCATGCCTACGCATTCTCCGCGAGCTTTTCTCTAGCTCGCTCCATGACATCGGCCAATGTTCTCCCTGGAAACGTCCCTACCGCCACTCTATTGTCGCCTTTCACCCGCTCCACAATTGCCGCTGAGCACCTCGACAGATTGGAGTCACCAGTGATTATGACCTTTTCCCTCTCCCCTCCTGTCGAGGTCTCACCCTGCTTTCCTTTTCCATGTCCGCGTGATTCGGATTTGACACAAGGCATTGACCCCTGTGTTTCTGCTCTCCCTTCACTGCAGCGTCAATGTCGGTGACCCTCCTTCCAGCATGTTCCACGAATTCTATGTGCTTTGTGGGCACTTCCGGTCCTGTCTCGCCGGGAGCCGGGGTTTCATCGTCACTACCATTTTCGTTCGTAATGGCAGCCCTGTCCAATTTTTCCTCGGCTGCTTGGAGTCTTCCTTCCACTGCCTTCCGTGCATCACGTTCCATATTGATTTCATTTCGCAGCTCTGCGATTCGATTCACAAACTCAATTTGGAAATCCTCCATTTTCTTTAGGATCGCATCGACATCACAGGGTGTGTCGATTGGCTCAGTTTCCACGCTATTCTCGTCAGTCCCCTCGTCTACCTTGAGAGACCCCCCGCACCCTGCTCGCCTTCCCGCCCTTTTCGCCATATGTTGCACTTGGCATTCTCAAATGCTATCACCGAACCTTCCGAAGTACGCACCTACAAAAGGCCGATACGCACAGAACCTAAAATCTTAAAATGCCAGAATTTATTTATCCGCAATTTATCACAAAGTATCAGCACAAAAAGTCGAGCAAACTTAATTCATGACACGTGGACACACTCTGATTGTCCTACAAAAGCAATATTCTCGATTCAAATACACACACGCTAAAAGACGTACCACGCGGTCGCCCGTGTTGAAAACATGTCAGGGAACGACGTTCTGACTGTCCTAAAAAATGAAATACACCCGATACACACACGAAGAAGGAAAAAAACAATATCTGATAGCCCTGCCACTTCCAACCTATTTAAATCTAAAAAAAAAAAAAAAAAACAGCAAGTCTAACAGCAGAAGCAAGCTCAAAGCATGCACGAAAAAAAACTTGTTTTCGTCGCCGCCACGGAGCCCCGGATAAACACGTCCTACACCACGACTGTCCACTGCCAAACGGTCAGCTGGGACCGCTGACCGCGGCGCCATCTATCGGCTCGCAGCAGAGCTACTCGGTGCGCCCGCGCGCTGCCGAACATAATCTGGACGCTTGCGCGCGCGCAGTGTCAACACCTAAATGTTCTTACATCGTGGTTGCTAGGCAACGCCCGTGACGTCGTCGCCAGGCGGAGGAGTTTTGTACGTGCACCACCGGATTACCTCCAGCTTAAATTAACAGCTTCGCTGTTAATATTTTGTTTTACAAGGCGTCTTGCGTCTGCTTTCTAGAATTGTATATTGAAAAAAATTGAGAAAGGCTCGGTTTTCAACATTCCCCTCAATGTTGCCTAGAACCAAAGTACAGCGAAACAGCATCAGAATTGGATGACGCTTAAGCTTCGCCTTTAAGAGTGGAACGAGACAGCATTCAAAGATCCCTGGCTGCTTATCAGGCTTTTTTCTCGTATATTCAAATTACAATCCGACGCTATCATGTCTGTAGATTGTAGTTAAGTCGTACATTGCAATTTTTCTGACGGATTTTACTTTGAGAAATTCAATTTTTGTTGACTAACTCCTTGCGCCAGGTGGAGGGCCTGTGGGGTCGGGGTGTTTCGGGATGAATTTCTGCGCCACGGATGCCACGGACGCCGATACTTACGCCGACGCCGGATTTTCTGCGTCACGGGGCCCTTAACTCTATCGCGTTAATATCGCGCTATTGAAGCGCCGATGTCGCTTAGCACGCATCAGCAGTGTTCTACCTGTGCGAGCCTAAACAGAAACCGTACGTTGGGTTCAGTTTCTCATACCAGCCGCTTTCTGCGTTACAGTCAGTTCCGCCACTGGGCTCTTTGTGAGTCTCCGCATTTTAAGTATGTTTTAAGTTAGAAACCCTCCGCTGGAGACTCCCTTCGAGCGATCACTGGCCTCCCAGACACACGAAGATACAGGATTTGCATCGCTACGCTAAACTTCCCTCCCTCGAGGTGACGCTTGCAGTAAGACGTACGGCACAACAACGAAACGAGACGGACCGCCACCAACGTTGGAAGACGCATCTTGCGAATGTAGGACGAGTGGATGTGACCCCAACTACCCTGATTACCGCCTTGGGAAGACATGCTGATTACGCGGCCTAAACACCTACTCGGAAGATGAGACAAGGGCCGAGACGCGAACGAGAGGGAGGTGCGCGAGTGCGATGACCCCAACGTCCCGGCGACAACAATTTATACGCCAGTGCTACTTGTAATGGCGACACCCTAGAGACGACGTTAGCTGTGGTCACCCCCGATGAGTCGTACCAAGTATCTCAAGCCGACACACAAACCACGAACCCACCAGTACTCAACTGGAGCTCCATTGCGGGTGGATGGCGTCATTAGTTATACACAATGAAGCGGCACGCGCCCTCTGAACACAACATAGAGACCGCACTATACTGTGCGACAGCGCTGAGGCCATCATGCGGCTACAGGGACCGAGTCCCTCCTGGTTCACTTTCTGATTTGATCAAGAGGGAATTCAAATCGCTTCAAGAATGACGTGACCTTAGAGTCCGTATTGATTGGGTTCTGGGGCATGCTGGCAGCATCGGAAACGAGGCGGCCAACGTGTTTGCGAGCGCGCGAAACCGCATGCACCGTTCGTTTCCGTGCCGCCCGGTACCATCTCCAGTTGACTTAGACCCAGTGGGCCTCGTAGCACAGGAGAAGCAGATAATAAATAAGGCTTTACGGGACACAATCCCACACAACGAGCACACCCTGCCGAAAGGCCTGCCCAGAGGTGCGAACGTACTTATCTACAAAGCCCACACCGGAACTGCCCTATCCGAGGACGTGCAGCACAAGTGTCGCTCCAGTATTATGGTGGCCGTGCGAAACGACGACACAGAAGACGGCACTGCGACCTAAGCCAACCCACCGGATCTCTGTCCGTACTGCAACGATACCGACTTCAAGCAAGACATAAAACACCTTCTGTGTGATTGCGAGGGCCGTCGTCCCCTTCGAGAGAAACACGCCAGGCTGGCGCAGTCTTACGCGGCTTGGACAACACGCCCTGACTCCGGGCGCGCCAAGGGAATGCTACTCTCCCGCGTGTCACAAATCGCGTGTCACAAATCGAATCTGAGAGGAGCCCTGCTACGCCTCTCAACCCCTCCGCCTTCACCCGCTCCCCACCTAGGCCGCAGGCCAATCCTATTTTTTCCTAATAAAGATTTTTCATTCATTCATTTATTTGTGCGTGCATTGCATGTACATGTCAGACAACTGAACGCACACTCAATCGCAACGACGGCCACTTTCCACGCGTGTACGCACGGTGTTTACGTCACGTCTTGAAACATGCATAGTCAAATTTTGTTCTCGTGCATCCTCATTGTGAACAAGGCTCACGCGCGAGGGCCGAAACGTCGTTTAATTTCTTATTCTTATGGTCGGCGTCCAACTTTCTCAAATACTTACTATATGCGTTCATTGTGAGTGCGGGTCTAGAATTGGGTGCGTGCCACGGGACCATTGCGCCCTCTACTCTAAGTGTCGAGCATGTCGACGCCAAGAAGGGGCGTAAATTTTGCTGAACGGACGCGTAAACGGTGTGCCGCAAAACGGAAACTTATACTTGCCCGCAAACGAGGGCAGCGAGCCAACTTTGAAAGCGACCAACACGAAGCACGTCTCGCCGAGAGACAAGTGTTCTCTTCGACGCCATAATATAAAATAAACATCTACACGGAGCCTCGGGAACGAGACGAATTACTCAGACGCCTCGTGCACTCCTTTGATGAGCATGTTCACCAACGTAAGCGCGGACGTCGATAAACTTATGCATAAACATTGCGCGAACCTTCGCTCCACATAGATTCCAGTACGTGCGTCGGATCTGCCTAATTATTCCTTACGATTTAGGAACAGAACTCGTAAAAGAACTCCTACACAAATGTGTGCGCCATGACTCAAGGGGTTCATCTTATTAAGTATTTACTGAAATTTTTGTGCGTCTGCACTTCTCTCACAATTGGTCATGTAATCTACAGTTTTATTTTTTCTGTCCTTAGTCATTATTGCAGTATGAAATCAATAATTTATTAGGCTTCTTCTAGACACACTACCGTGATTACTTTGTGTACGACGCTGTGTAGATGCTGTTCCTTATAGCCATATTCTCGTTTTGCATGTGCAGTTATGTTCTGTTTTATCTATTGGTTCTATAATTCTATACTTGATCAAGTGCAACGCCAGTTTTGTGTGGCACGTGTTCATTTGATTTTCTTTATTTCTCTCGTGCACATGCGCTTGAAAAAATCATGCTATTTAAGTGAATTTGGCAATTCTTCACTTTAATAGACGCAGAACGGGGAAAATTACAGGTCACCCTCTTCCCTCGTCGGTTTGTCCGGTGTCCTGTGTCGCATGCTGGTTTTGTTTGTATCTCATGAAATTGGGGCATCGATGCGTCCGCATCTTCGCCATTGTTACGAATGGCACGGTCTTTTGCCAATTGTTGCTACATAATGTCGTTTATCAAATTGGCTGTAGTTCGATCGCTTAGTCGTATAACTGGGTATTTTAGCAGCGGATATAACGCAGTCAACGTGCCTACAGCGATAGTTCTCTTTGCAGTCACCAGGACGCCCTCGACCAGTGCTGCGTGGGCGCCAACGATGATGCGCAGCGCCGCCCTTCTGTGCACCGTGGCTGCCTTTACCAGCGTTGTGGCTCAAGGCCCCTCAGTGGGACCATCTATTGCGCAAGCGGAGAAGCGAGTGCAAGAATTGGCACAAATACTTGCTGACGTCAAAAGTAAATAAATGAGTTTTGTTTAGTTTATTTGTAGTTTATCAGAGCAACTAATGCCCATGGGTTATCAGTATGTCGAATCTCTCTCCCTACTACTGCAATGTTTTGAAATGAACGCATTCAGAGGAACAAAAATTATCCCCGGATAACTTTTGTTTTACAGTATATGATTTTGTTTTTGTAGCCGTGCTTGCTTTATGTTAAATACCCAACGCTCCTTCAATGAAGCATTAGAAGGTTAGAAGATAAATTGCGTATATGGTTTTTCGATGAGTCATCGTGTGTTTCTCTTATCAAGCGCTGCTGGAAGACAAGAGCTTATTTTGAGTGTGTTTTGTTTCCGTCTATGGCTCATGAAGCATCTCCTAACGCTCCTGCACCGCCAATGCCTGATTACCATTGTCAAAAGGGGAGGTAATAGGTAGGTATGTGGTAAACTTTATTGGTGTCCTGAAGTAGGACCGCGGGCCACTCCCACGTCGGGACGGGAAGGCCAAGCCTCACCGCCGCAACATGGGCCTTCTGGACTGCCTTGAGTTGATGGAACCAGTCATGACAAAAGGGAGGGGAATAACAAAATAAATAAGTTTAATAAATAAGGTCGAAGTACCAACAACCTGCATACATTAGAAAATCAACTTTCGTGATGCTTACATCTTGAATCTGAAAACTATTTTTCGTGCCTTACAGTGACGTGTTTCTTTGTGAATTTTAATTTATCTTCGTATGCTACTGACAGCAACACAATCTGGCACTCGCGACGTTGACTTCTCTCTCTCTCTCTCTTTTTTTTTTTTTACTTCGCTCTGCAGATGCCGTTCAACCGCGGCACTGCGGCGACCTCCTGCGGTCTGGTCAGAGCACCAGCGGAGTGTACACCATATTCCACAAGGCTGCCGGTCCAACTGGGCAGAGGGTCTACTGCGACATGGAGACAGACGGCGGAGGGTGGACGGTGGGCTTGGCCGTCATAGTGCAGTCTGTACAGAGAGAGCGAAACCGGCCTTTAAAGCATACTACTAACATACTACTATACATGTTGTTTAAGGATGTTCAGGAGCACGAATAGTCTTTTCGGATCAAGAACTTTTGAAAAGTAGTGCAAGAAAGATCTGTCACCCATTTATGCCACCGAGCACATTATTGAGCAGTAATTTTCTTTTAATTAGTTACATTGGGAGACCAGAGTGGAAGCTCAAGTTGACTTTGTTTTCCTTGAGTGCGTAATGTAGGTCTTTATGCGCAGGTGATCCAGAGAAGGGGACAGTTTGGCAACAGAGTGTTCCACTTCTACCGAAACTGGACGGAGTACGCGAATGGTTTCGGGAATCCTTCTGATGAATACTGGATCGGTAAGGCGGGAAGCGGAAGAAAGGAGGTTGGCTTGAATCCAACTATGTGAGAAATAGTACAACTAAAATAAGAGAATGGAGTTAAAACTGAGGACTAAGAACCCCTATACCAAGAGTGTTAACTGCAGTGTCAGTAAAATCATTTCACATCGAAACAACAGCTACATAGACTTAACCAACCGATATTCTGCAAATAAAATAAAGTAATAACATTGACCTGCATTTATATTCTAACAAACTCAAAATAAATTTGTCACTTACTGTTTTCCTTCAGAATTCGAAACAATATGAGACTTCATGTGGTAAAATGTTTGGCATGGTTATTGCCTTGCGTTCCCTTGAAATAAAGTTCTCGTTTGGTTCGTCTGTCGAGACAAATTTAGCTAGGGGATCAGTGGGAGAGCTTGGAAGGATGTTCCTAGTTGCTGCATCTCAAAGATATGTGGGCTAAGGTACTATCAGTGATGAATACTCAAAAAATACTGATTAACATGGAAAAATGATTAAAAACAGAGGCAAGAGGCAAACCTCACAAAGAATAGGTCTACCCAAAAACTTGAGGACCTAACCCGTACTTAAAAAAAAAAAATCAGTTAAAGCCCAGAAGGCCTGATAACTAGATTTACAGTCACGCCAAAGGCCCAATATAATGTCCTCTGACAGCGGTTGGCTGTCGAGATGGGCAGAAGTATCAGCCGACCTCTGTCGAACTTCTATGGAAGGCAATCGCATTGTAGATGGTTTATGGATTCATGCGCGTGGCACAGCTCAGAGTCTGAAGTCATATGCAATGGACGTAAAAGACAGCTCGCTGCCATGAATACCAGTTTGTTCTCCTTCTGTGGATTAATCCGGTGAAACGAAATTTTCTTTAAGTACGAAGTCAGCCTGTTCTCGGGACCTCTTAGGGGTTTTCTATGTCACGTTCAGGCTCTCAGATGCTTGACAACCTTCGGTTCTTCTAAATACGTATTGTGATTTGTCAATGGTCGCGTCTCACTCATTCCCATTTTCTGCACGTATTATTTTTTAAATGTTGTCGTTTTCTTCTTTTTACTGCGGCAACACAGCTGGTACTGCCTTGCCGATCTACATTAGGATTTTATCTTAAGGAGCGTGTTCAAAATATTTAATATTAGGTCGAAGACATTTTGACTCTGTTAGCAGGAATGAATATGCTGACGGTGATGATGGCCGCCGATTAGGACGTCACGTCTATTTTATATGCAGGCAACCATGCCCTCCACACGCTGACTTCTGGCGACGAAGAGATGGCCCTCCGCGTGGTGCTGAGGAACCACACGGAGGACAGCGTGTCGGTCGACTACGAGAGCGTCCGGATTGCGTCGGAGGCCGACCTTTTCAGGATTCAAGTCGGGAAGTACCTCGGACCCGCAGGTGCGAAACCTTACAACACGCGCTCAGCCACGCCTGTTTTAACAAGCTTGCACCACAAATCTTGCATAGGTTTATTAGATTCGGCTGCATTTTTGGAACTAGTTCAGGAGGTCCCACACTTCGCTATTATTTTCACCAGCTTAATATGGCGGCATCTGCACGTTTCAACTCTTTTCGCAGCATTCCCGGCACTCGCCAGAGAGGTAGGCCAGAGCTCTACCTCTCTACCTCTCAGTTCTCGCACGAGCGAGAACTGGCTCTGAACTAGCGGGAACTAGTTCACGAAGTGCGCGATTAAGCTAATTGAAGTAATTTGATGTTATCGTACAGCAAAGTTTACCTGAGGCTCATAACGCAATTTCCTCTTCAAGCGGCTTACTTGAAAAGTGGGCATTACTTGCACGTAAAGCCTCATTGTTCTGTTAGATAATTAACAAAATTACACTTATTACTTTTATCACTGTTCACATTGGGGCATGTGCAGCAATTGTGGAATTGACGGCTGGAAGTGATGATGCCATACACGTAGTTGAAATCATCGGAATTGCGCTGGTTTTGATATGCCAATCCCGGAAATGAGATTGGTGTACGCGCATAGTTTTTCTGCACCACGCAAGCTTTGTTCACTAGCAACAAGGAGAAGCATCCCTATCAAGAAACAAAAGGCCCAGTGTGAAGTGAAGCACCGTATCCGGTACGCGGAATGTACGCGGGAGGGTCGTGTACAGAATTCCCTTGAGTTGTGGTGCATGCTACGTGGGCCAGGCTAGCAGGTGTCCAAACGATCGCCTGCGAGTGCATGCCAGCGATTTTAGGAACGGAACGGAAGGTTTTTTTATAGCCCTTGATTGTAGCCCATGCGGCTGCGCCCCCACGTTCGAGCAAACAAAAATAATTTTTACGCACATGCGCATCATGGGGGAGCAGCTAGCATGACACATGAAGGATGCCCATGCATAGGTAAGCCATCCCTGACCTTATCGCAAAGGGAGTTGGCGTTTTTAGACAACGTCGGCGCGCACAGTGGGTGATGATGGTATCTCTGTTGATGATGGTATCTTTGTGTATATAAAGTTCTGTATCAAACAATAAAATTTCACTTGGCAGTAAGCGCTCGTCCTCGTCTTTTCCGTGTCCCTCTGTCCTGCTTCGCGCTGCACTACTTAAACTTACGGAAAACCAACCAGCCAAAACCGTTGTAGTTGGTTGTACGGCACCCTTCTACGTAAGTGAGCTGCTAAATACATAGACATTCCAGCTAATATTTTTCCCAAAACTTTCATCGCGTGCTGCGGTACAAAATGAAACGGAGTGTAAGGGTGTTTCGTATTGACAAACATTTGGAAACATGTGAGAGTCTCAGGAAGTATACTAGTGAAATGTTACCCTACAGCCGCTCGGCTTCACTATTGCAACATGTGCCCCAAAGTAAATTATTCAAATTGTTTCGCAGAAAATTTCTAATCAGCTAACAGAACAACGCGATTTCTTCTACAACTATAGCATTCGTCTTTTCAAGACATTGCGCTATAGGCAACAGGCAACCTTCTTTTTTTTAGCTCAAATTGACATTACGTAGAGAACACAGGGGGCATGCGAAGTGTAGAAAATTCGTAATAAGGCAAGCTTTTAAACTATTTTAGTGAATAAATTTGGAATAGTATTCCTTTGACAAATTTGGAAAATATAGCAAATGTTTACTTCGTAGCACTACAATAAAAACAATATTTCAGCTGTACCGCAAAGGCGGTCCTTCTCGAGGTCTCCCGCACACTTCTGTTGCACGGAAAATACTCCGTCGCCCGAGGCACTCGGCACGTGCTCTCCGTTTATGGCAGATCGCGCCTTGAAGCGATTGAAACATACATTGCCATACACGAACGCGCAAGCGCGTCAAAACGCCTCATTTGAATAGGCATAATGGTGCCAAATAAACAACATAGAGTCACACATCCTTCGTTCAGCGTGTTATTGCAAAACGCTTATTGAAGACCCACACATGGAACGCGCATTACTAATGTTGATCCCTTCAGGTCCGCTTGGCTCGCCGGACATTGCTTGCCCCCTCCGGTTTCATTGTAGGAGGGCACTTCGCTCCCACTCCAATTCCTAAACGCCGATCCCCCTCCAATGTAGTAATTTATTCATTGGCTTCACAGCAGCAGCAAAAAGTTTGTATAGGGCCGAAATGAGGCCCTGGCTCTTGCCCCCACGCTCAAAATACATTTTCGGAGCCCCTGGGCGTGGCTTCCTCGAAAACGCGACATTTTCGCGCATTTTTGGTCATGAATCCTCACACTCACCCGAGAGTAAACTAGTGGACCCTCCATTGTAGCGCACTCTGCAAACCTGGGGCCAAATTCTGAAAGCCTTTTTTTTTTTTTTTTTTTTGTACGAGCACTTTGCCATTGGCCAGCCACCTACTCTACTATGTCCAAGCTCACGAATGGCTGGCAGCTGATCTTACGAACAGTTTTCAAGTAACAACGGTATTGTGAATACCGTTCTTGACTTTCCCAAACTTTCCGGAAATTAACTTGGTTGTACGGCACCGTAATTCTTTCACGGTGAAGTACGTATGCATCGAGCCGGTGCAGGTGGGCACTCTAGAAAACAGGCCGCCGAGACAAAATTGTGTATACACCACTAATAAACTAACGCGCTACACAACTCTCAAGCATAACAACGCAAAAGAAGACACTGCAAGAACCATAACATCAGCAGACGAAAAAAAAAAAACACTCACGCATTGTAGCACAAGTTTTGCCCGATTGTTATTGAAAACAAGCTCTTCAGAATTTCCTAATGGTGTTGGGGCTCTCTGCTGCACCTCGCAATGTTGGCGATGATGTGATGGTGGTAGTACCGTAGTACACTTCAACTGTACTAGACGCCAGTCTGACTGGAGCTTGACAACGCGTAAACAGCTGTCCTGTTCGCGTGCGAAAATTGCCAGACCAGCCTGTCATGAACTGCGAGCGCCTTTTGCGAACCCACTTGAGGTTGAGTGGCACTGATGAAGAGAACAACTCCGGCCAGAGCAGCCTCCCCTTCTATGCTCACTGTCTAGCACAGGTACAAAGTCATTTTCTTGTGTAAGCAACTCGAGACGTCTGGATAGAGCCGATGATAGAAGCCAGGGTATAGGCAGAAGCTTTCACTGCAAATGATTCTTCTTTCTCTATGCTTCATACATTCCGGCTGCGCACTGAAGACTGCGCGCAGTTATACGAGCGGACAGCCAGTAATTCAAAACATAAAATATAACCACCAACTACGCGTCGTCGAACTTAACTCATGCCAGGTGTGACTCCAAAGGCTGTGCTTGATAAACGTCGTTAAAATGGTACAATTACTTCTAAATCAAGATGGTCATAGCTACGTCGTTTTCCCGTCAAAAGAGAGCTGCTGCCTTTCATAACGAATCCCGAGTAAGTCGCACAACCGTTCCGTGGATTGCGCGGTCTGTATTCACAGGTGAATAATACCCGTTGCCTAAATCATAAGTGTTTCTCTAGCAAGCGGAAGTGCCTGCTAATGAGCAGCAGCCTATCAATGCCACATAACCTCCCTATATATATTTCAGAATCTAATCAAAGTCCCCAAAATGTCATTCATTATATTTGATTATTTACAACTTTATGCACGTCAAGGCATAGGACGTGTATGTGAAGGATGAGCATGAAGGGAGAGAGGGGGGATATGAAGAAGTCGTTGCAGCATTTTTAAATTAACAAAGCAAGAGTAAAGAGAAAAAGAAAATTGATATAGTATATACTAGGAGCCACTGAGAACAGTAAATTTAAGCTACGATCACAACAAAATTGCGTAAATGCGTTCAGACTAGTGCTGCGTTTAGTATTTGGCGCAACGATCGATTCGAGACATGGGGCGGCCCTAAACTGGTAAAATAGCGTTTAACGATTAATTATAAATGTTTCAAAAGCAAAGCTATTACATTTTATGGAACGCCCGCCGCACCCAGCATTGTCGGTCACATTGTTTTATTAAACAATTAAGGCTAAGCTTCTGCTAATCGACGTCTATTGGCGCCGTGACATTCTTTCATCATTACGTTGAGCTTCCGGATGTCCTTTTTTTTTTCGAAATAAAGTGTTAAGACAAAGCAGTGCGCTGCACCCTCCTATTTCTGCACAGATGGATGGATGGATGGATGTAAAACTTTAATAAAAGTCCTGAGGTACGCGACTCAGCGCGCAGCGGGCCGCTCCCACGTTGGGACAGTCAGGCCATGCCCGACCGCCGCATCGTGGGCCCTCTGGACAGCCCATAGTTGCGCCCCGGCACCGGGGCTCCTGATAGCGGAGAACCACTTGTCCTCATTGATTTGTTCCGTGCCTCGCAACGAAGGGCAACGCCAGAGCATGTGGTCTAGGCTAGCGAATTCATTGCAGTGCCTGCAAGAACTACTGGCATAAGTGTCGGGATAAAGCTTGTGTAATAAAGCCGGGCTGGGATACGAGCCTGTTTGCAATAATCTGAGGGTCAATGCCTGCGCTCTATTTAACTTCTTGTGAGGAAGGGGAAAGTCTCTCCTGCCGAGATAAAAGTGCTCCGTAATTTCGTTATATGTTGTCGGTTCATCTCTGTTCTCCACCACTGCGGGCCGGCCGGGTAGTTCTCCATGGTCGCGGAAAGCGAGACCTCGCGCCTTGGAGTGGGCCAGCTCGTTGAGGTTTGTGGGGCCTCCCATGATGGATCCCATGTGAGCGGGGAACCACGTGAGCGTGTGGGTGGCGATGCTTTTGCCGTCGAGGATGCGACAGGCTTCCTTACACACGGCGCCAACGCTGAAGGCGCGGATGGCTGCCCTGGAGTCGCTGAAGATGTTCGCATGTTTCTCGTCCAGGAGGGCCAAGGCAATAGCCACTTGCTCGGCCGCACACGACGACGTGCTTCGTACCGAAACACGTACACATTTCTGCACAGAAACATTTTTTTTAATAGCTGCGACAGTGTATAAGAAGTTAGGCTACTGAAGCGCCCTCTATTAAATAATTATAGCTAAACGCAAAGACATACAAACACACTCTCACTAAGGCACCAATATGTGGCCTTTCAACAAAGAATGCAAGATTTATTTTCTTAACACCCTTTTAGTGCTATCGCAGCTACATATCTGCACTCGAGACACGTCCACATCGTCGCCGTCACTGTAGGCGTCGCTGTCGGCGTCGCTGTCGGCGTGTCCCAGGTGCAATGGCGCTTGCGCGGCCCACACCTACGCGGCGCGTGCGCGCAGACCTCCAAGCCCACGCAGCCGTGCGGCTACTCTTGCCAGATGACGTTATCTGTCGCGGATACGGGGACCAGCATGCGAGAGAGAGAGAGCCAAGAATGCTTGTGACTGGGTGGGTGCTTTCCTTTCGGTGTTTCCGTGGCGCCCATTGTTGGAGGTCACTTGATCTGCTGGGTTCTGGAGGCGCGGCGCAGTTGAAATGGTGAAAGGAGCGGCTGCACGGAACGTTCGCTTTGAGACACGCACGCGCGCTCCTCACTACCGGCGCTGTTCATCACGCCAGCGTTGTGATCATGAGTGCTCGCGGTCAGCGAGCCGACCCTGTTCATCTCTGGGCGCGTGACACCACACGTGTTTAGTTAGTAAGCAACTGCAGTTATACTGCAGTTTATACTGACAGTAAATCTGCGAGCCTTATTACAACGAAGCAGTATATGGCTAGGTTCTGGCGGATCGCGTCCGCGGACAAAACGACGCGTAGAACAACAACTTTCGGCTCCATGTGCGTGGCGGTTTTCGGGAAGTTGTGCCTTAGCACAGGCAGGTGTCAAAACGGATGATGGATGGCCCATTGTTGTAACTCTCACCACCGCAGATGGTTCTTTCGCAAGTGTCCCTATGCTCGGCGGCGGCACGTCCCACCAATCGTTGTGCCCCTTTGTCTCGTGACGTAAAGATCGCGCCAGCGCTGTTATCAGCAGTTGCCCTTTCGACTCGCTATGGGACGGACGCTCGTTTAACCACATCTTCAAGGATCCTGACGTCAAGATCCTGATGATGCCATGCAGTGTGCCGCGGCTATGAACACTGTGGCTCATACGCTAGTCTATGACGATGGGGCTGACTTGGCACAGCAAGCGCACTACTTGGTCATCGCGCCGGGTGAAAACAAGACGCCGGTGTCCTTGCTCTTTGACGAACATGCCGAAGACGCTCAATGTAGTCAATAATGGCAATATATAAATTCACTATACCAATTTTCACTATAGCGGACCGACCATAGTCACCATACTATTCGCGGGCTTCTTTCACGCTCAGAAAAACTTTTATGTAGCACGTATTGAGCAACAGAAAGATGTATCGGGAGTTTTTCATGTTGCTCTACAATTTTCTCATTGACACTTTTCATCTAATTATATTAATTGAGAAGTTCATTAATTAAGACTAATTATCTAATCAGGCGGAATGGAAAAAATAATCTGAGCATCTCGAAGCGACGGCAAACAATATTACCTTGGTTCTGTCCAGCTAGGCAGCATTTGCATATTTTTAATGTTTGACCCAAGTCAAGCGAAGCACCGTGTATAGCCACTGCAAAGACACTAAATACTGAAAACCCTGTATGGCCGAGATGTCAAGTCTTCAGTCACAGTCTGTTCCGGGAGCCAGTGGATGAAGAATAGACTCTCTGCTTGCCATAATTAGTTCGTATCTTCGGATAAAATGAAATTAATGTTCAATGCAAACCTAGTGACGTTATTCTTGTACAGAAAAGATAGGGTATGAAGTTGTTTGTCCTTAAAAAATGTGACAACGTTGCAGTGAACGAGTTACTCTATTGAAAGTAAATGTCATAGATAAGTAATGACAATTATCGTATACGACAAGTATAATAATTAGCGTCGTAGTAATTTATGATGAAGTGAAGTCATGGTCATAATGTTTTGTGTTTCACGACTTTGCTATTGTAACAGGTGTGAAACTATTGAATAGATGGCGACAAAAATGAAGGACACAATATGAGTGCTACCTTTCAACAAATGGCCGGTTTATTCGAAACCGACACACACATAATAGACTCTGATGACGCACACATGCCATCACAAATGTATTAAATCATAATTATTCCTCTGATAGAAAGAAAAACAGTGCTCGCACAGTCAGTGCCCAAACTTGTAACTGTTGTGTGTTGGGCCCTTCCTTTTCGTACTCGTCTCTTCAAACACCTTATACGGGTTGCAATGCCACTCCAACAAGGCCATGCGTCAACTCCTTTCCACCTTAAAGAATACTATTGCTTTCTTTTCAGTACTTTTGTACGGGATATCTTCATTTGTTAATGAAGCAGTGCGGCAATTTATCGGCTTTCGATATCACTGCTTTTGTGTTTCCTTGCATAAATTTATTCATTCACTATTTCACCAGGTCGTCGGATAGCAGAGGTGGGCAATAGCTTAATCCTGGAAAAATAAACTCGAACTTTTTCACTCTAATTGGTAATGAAGAAGCCTTCTTTCTTCGGATCCATGGACGAGAGCGAAAACTGCGCGTATACGCACATGAAACTCGCATCGACCTCCTCATCGACCCCCAGATCGACCCCTGATTGCTTTCTCTATTGCTCAATTACTGATCCCCACTCTGTTAGAATATCTTAACCATTAAGCTTTATTTATTCCTTTTTTTTTTGTCCGCCGTGGTGTCGTTGTGGTCATGGCGTTGCGCTAGTAAGCCCGAGGGCACGGGATCCAATCCCGACCTGCGGCGGCCACCATTCTAAATGCAGAAAAATTCAGAGCCCTTCCCCTGTCGAGGAAATGGGGGTAAGCGAAGCCTGTGGCAAGACGACGCTATCGCAGGCGTTCCGCTTCGTTTGTCCTAAACTCAGGGTAGGCGGCTCTTCGCAGACGTTTGGCCGCAACTTGGGGTGCGTAACTCGGGGGTTTCACCTGGGCTTAGGAAGCCCTCACGCTAGATTCGGCACGTCGACGACGAGTCCTTTCCCGAGCGAGTTTGCGGCGCCGTTGCTCAAACGCAGCCCGCTCCTCGGCGGAACGCACCCGCGAGGCCTTCCCATCCGGACGGCGAAACTGATCTGAGGCGAGGGAAGCCTAGCGGAGCGCGCGCCAACCCCCTTTTACTTTCCTTTCCCTCCCCACGACCCACCAAACGTCCCTGATTGGTCGCACGCGTGACGTGATCCGGCGCCGGCACAGCTTCCCCAGCACCTGCTCTTTCTTTATTTCTTTCTTTCTGTCTTCCTTTCTTTCCTTCCTTCTGTCTTTATTTCTTGTCCCTAGCTCATACCCGCATATCCAATGCGGGTATGAGCCATAGCAGTTTTAGCGTTACATCGCCGGCGTAGGCTAGCGTATACAAGCTTCGCTCGAAAAACGCCCGTGTAGCCTACACTGAGTGCACGGCAAAGAACCCCAGGTGGCAAAATTATTCCGGAGTCCCTCACTCCGGCCGGCGTGTCTCATAATCAAATCGAGGTTTTGGCACGTAAAACGCCAGAACCTAATTCTCACGTTTGAATTTTGTTTCGACCCTGCCAAGGTTTGACAGGCAATGTTAATCTAATGAGCCGTCTTTCCTTTTTTTTTTTCGATTAACTCAGGATGGGATGCCTTCAACGTGAATGGCCAGAACTTCTCCACGTTCGACCGTGACAACGACGTGTGGCCGCAGAACTGTGCGACCACATTCCGTGGCGCCTGGTGGTACAGCTCGTGCCACTCGGCCAACCTGAATGGCCTGAACCTAAACGGCCACCACGACAGCTACGCCGACGGCATCGAGTGGAGTGCTCGCGGTGTTGGCGTCCCCGGCGTACAGTACTACTCTTACCCTAGCGCCTACATGATGATCCGACCAGCAGGTTTCCTCTTAGACCGAAGAATCGGTGTAACAATCGCTGCACCACTTTCATAATCGAAGGCGTGGTGCGTGGCAGCCTGTAACGCAAGCGAAACCCGTTAGCGAGTCAATTAACTTTGGATCGTCTGCACTGACGCCACCTGGCTGACCTCATCTAACCAAGGCAAAATATTACCACTAAAAAAAATAAGGAATCATGAATGTTGTTCACTATACATTGTTTTTAACGGCACAAAAAAATAGACACTCCACCGCGAACACGGCACACACAAGTGCGTTCTCTGTTTTTCACGCTCTTAAAAATAATTTTTGTAAGCCACACAAACTTGCCCAGCATTAAACCAGTCCTTTTGAACATGATAGTTGTACCTCTTTGGCGAGCGCAATAGTCGTGGAGTGAGGACTATAACCGGGTGAACAGAGAGTTCCCACTGCCAAGTGATGGATGAATGAGGGCTCTGACTTCGATCAGAACTCTATTTAGATACGAATGGGAACCACGTGCCTTACGTTTCTGCTCGGGCAGGGACAGGGTACGGCTACGCAAAGTTATGAGCATCACTTATTGCTTTTGTTGTGTCCTTGACTAATGGCGAACTTCTTTTCACTCTCGGAGGCACATGCGCACCAAGCACTACCGACTAGACTTCCTCGGCGGAGCCTCAGTATATCATTGATCGCAACTCATCACAGTTACGGTAGCTGGACTTCTCCACGACAAACAATAGAAATATTTTCCTTAGAGCGAGAGTTGCGCCGACACTTAACGAGCTGCGCTCATCCTACTCTGAATTGTTTTCTTTTTTTCTTTTTTAAGCGTCAAGACCTCCCTCTATGCTTCTATCTACCTAAGCATACATGCGTGCATGTATCCATGTAGGTATGTATGAAAATTTTCGCAAACTACAGCCAAAAGATAATTAATTTTGGTTTTTTACGTGCCAAAACCACGATATGATAGCAGCACGCCGCAGCGGGGTCTCCGGATTGATTTTGACCACTTGGGTTTCTTTAACGTGCTCCCAATGCACGGTATACGGGGTTTTTGCATTTCGCCCCATCGAAATGCGACCGCCGCAACGGGTATTTGATCCCACAGCCTGACTGACTGACTGTCGTCGTCGTCGTCGTCGTCGTCGTCGTCGTTGTTGTCGTCGTCGTCGTCGTCGTCGTTGTTGTTGTCGTTGTTGACGTTGTTGTCGTTGTTGTCGTTGTTGTTGTCGTTGTTGTCGTTGTCGTCGTCGTCGTCGTCGTCGTCGTTGTTGTCGTTGTTGTCGTTGTTGTCGTTGTTGTCGTTGTTGTTGTTGTTGTTGTCGTTGTCGTTGTCGTTGTTGTTGTTGTTGTTGTTGTTGTTGTTGTTGTTGTTGTTGTTGTTGTTGTTGTTGTTGTTGTTGTTGTTGTTGTTGTTGTTGTTGTTGTTGTTGTTGTTGTTGTTGTTGTTGTTGTTGTTGTTGTTGTTGTTGTTGTTGTTGTTGTTGTTGTTGTTGTTGTTGTTGTTGTTGCTGCTTGATGGGGATTGTACGTCGCAAGGAAAAAAAAACCCCGAGAGCGTGTGACAAATTACGACAAAAAAAAAACTTTTTTGCGGCGAAGCGAGAATCGAGACCAGCCAACTAGCCTTCATCGCACACTTATAAATGTAAAGACCTTCGTCCCCCATCTTACATCACTCCACTGCTCCTCCATGATAATGACCGCTGACCATATGTCACCTTTATGCGCTCATTGATCTGCTTAAGGCATCATTGTGTCCGCTCACACGGGCGCCGACAAGCACCTTGATGTGCACAACGCGCAGGTGAAACTCCCACAAGGGACGAAAAGGAACTCGGCAAAAACGATGTTCTTCTAAGCAAAGGTATAATGCCCTCATTGGCAAACCACAGCTTTACTTGGTGAAAATTATAATACTTCAGATACCGGCATATTCCCTAAAGGAATATGCCGGTGGAAGTCGGCTATAAAGTCAATTGGGATGTGTGCGTAGCGCATGTGCCTTCGCCTTACATTGACGATATAAATATCGGCGGGCTTTGAAAAGGCCTGGACATCGACTCTGCAGACATAATGCGCAGTGACTCTTCCTCGCCAACCTCCTTCCTTTCCTTTTGTCATATCTTATACTCTTGGGTCCTTGGCATAAATTGGCAAGCTGCCCTTAATAAAAACTGTTAGTTGAGGGTTAGCGTCCTCTCCTGTCCCTTCTTGTTTTTTTTTTCCTTCGTGAATATATGCTGTAAAATTGCTACGAAACACCAACTAACCCACCAGCAAACATTATTGAAGTTCACCAGCCTCGATATTCTTGCAGACTAAAGTTACACTCCGTCAACGTTAATAAAACTGTAGCATGCTTACGTGATGACCTGAATTTTAAAGTAGCTACATTAAATATGCAGCGTCACGTGGATTGAGGTTTTCTTTTTTTTTTGCAACAGGTGGATTGAGGTCAATGTTTCACAAGAGTATATCTAAGCTTGGCGCCCGCATTTGATGTTCGTCCGGCCGTATACGAGAAATAAAAAAAAAACATAAAAAAGAAAAGAAAAAGTCAATGTTAAAGAGGCAGCCACGGTCATTTTCGTATATTATGCAACTTTGGGCACACATATTTCAATGTGGAGCACAGAAAGAAAGTGGCGATAAGTGAAGCTTTCCTTTCATTCGTTGCGCGAACGACATGTTTGCGTAATGGAAGAAGCAACTCTTGTAGGCAGCCATACAGTTTCTCCATTCACTTGCCTGCGAGAAAACAAAAAAATGTGCCAATCGCACACCTTGTGGGACTAATTATTATGCCAAGCATTTCGCAAACAGCTGGCTATCTGTATAGCGTCGTTTGCCGTTACGCAAGGTAGTGCCACAAGTCTGTGTCGGGCGAGCAGCTGTGCGTGTCACGCGAGGGTGTGTGAGACGGCAATGGCAAGGTGACGGCGCGACCCCGACGATGACAATGACGATGGCTTGACGATGTCCACGGCGACGATGGCATAACGACGGATTGATTGTACTCCGGCGATGAAACGTAAAAATGATCCGCTAGGGCCTCGGGCCGAACGCAGAGCTAGTGCACAGAGCCGATCCCGAAGCTGGTGCGATGTTACACAACGTCTCCATGCTAAAGGGAAGGACTAGAAAAACTAGCATGCTCTAGCACGAGGCAAGCAAACTGTTGCAACGTGATTTGACGCAAGCGCCAACCGTCTCAAAGCGCTAGCGTACAATTGCGAAAGAGTGTGGTAAGGCTGTTTGTTATTCTGTCATGCTCAGAAACCTGGTTCAAGTTTCACCATCGGACAGATCATTTTTCAACGAACGACAGCTTGAATGAGACTCCCCGCTGCATCCAAACGCCATACGGATTAGAATGCACAACGTTAAGCAAGGCGCACAATCTGCTGCATACGAGAGGAAAGAACGTATGACGTCCCAGCTAAGCACCTGTTCACGACCGGCTGCCGCGCGAATACAGGTACGACATGGAGGCTACCCCGATGGTGACAAAGAAGAAAAAAAGAAGAGAAAAGTAAAGGCACTAAAGAATGCTTCGCATTTAAATGCTCGAAGATGTTACAAAGGCTTGCAGAAACTCAAACGTCCTACTGTCTCTGAAAGAAACAGGTCTTCGGGAGAAGAGGCTCTACTTTTACTATTGTGCGAGCGCTAAATTTTTAAACCGAATTCAACACTAATCGTATACTCATGGTACGAAAAAGAATAAAATCGATATATATTTCAAACATTGTTTAAATAATTATCGTATGTCCAACTTGTTTTAACGGTGCTTTTAAATGGCACCTCCAGCGTTTTCTTAACCATATTTGGATATTGTCATTTTCCAATGGCATTGACAGTACTGTCACCAGTAGGGGGGTTCAATTTCGTTAGAAATTTATCAGTAACTTTAAATAACCAATAAACGAAGTACCGAAACGGGTAGCTGCTTCGTGTGACGCCTACGATGAGTCGATGACGTCAGATCCTACACTATCGTGATGTAAACACGCAGAGCATGGCCTAAACACGCAGTACAGTGCTAACACAAAAAAAAAAAGGCGAAGCTGACGATGTCTTCTAACGACACGGGGAGCTTTTCCAGCTCTTTCAAACTAGACAGCGGCGATATCAGCGACGATATGAGCAGTGAAGGATGGTCGTTTGCTTTTGACCCGCCGCCACCACGCGAGCCAGCTGTCGAACTCCAAGCTCAACGTCTTGTGCTGCGGCAAGAGGAGCACCAGTCATCACGTCTGTCAAAACGATGATAGTCGGCCGTCTTCTCGTAGAAAAAAGGGGCCAGCATCGTCGTTTCTGGGCGAAGTGGTGGAGCAGACTCTTGGGTCACGAACACATGGTGGCCAGTAAAAGGTCGTACATTCGAGGGCATGAGTCGGGAACACGCAACCAATCTTCAAAATTCATTTTCGGGAAAACAAAATGACTTGCAGTCATATCGTTTGGCAAAGATAATCTAAAGAGTGCTAAAAAGCACGTATATTCAAGATTTTGTTAAGGTCAGTGGATATGGAAAAATCTCCTAGCTGCCCTTTAAATAAAAATACAGGATGCGTTCCTTCAAAAAAAAAAGAAAAAAAAACGTTAGTCTAGGTGCACCGTGCGACGCGGCTGTGTTGTTGGCTTTCGGGTCCATTGTATAGCATATACTAGAAGAGAAACTTGGGCGAGTTGGTGGGAATTCATGTTTTGGAAAAAAGTAACAGCGCTGTAGACAAGGACGCAAGGAAAAAAACGACACCGGCCCGTGGTCTTCTCGACAGCCGTCAAACACTAAAATTTCGTAAGGTTGATCGTTGTGGCGTTAAGGTTTGGGACCCGGTATGTTACTTCAATAAGGTGCCGAAGCAGACTATACATGTTATTGAATTGCGAGAGAGAAAAAAAAAAGAACAGCAAGCGTTGCCAGTAAATACGCTTCCGCAAGGAAAAAAATGGCGTGGAGTGTGCCGTCCGACATTTAGAGTGGGCGTAGCAGACCGCAACTTCAACATTCGTAAAAACGCGTGTACTGATGTCGCAAAAGATTTATTGCCTCAATCTGCGCAGCTTCATGTCGCACCATAAGGCGCTGCACCCTTTTCAAGAGAGAAAAGGCGAAATATATTGCGAGACCAATGTACATTGAGCCCTAAGAGGGCTGAGCATTGAAAAATGAGCTCACGTCCAAGTATATACAAACACATATAGTCTGCAATTTGGCAACATAAATATATGAGTGCAGCACAGTCCTAAATTATTGAGCAAAATTATATATATAATACGGCGGCGCTCGTTACAACGTACCGCATATACAGCGAGAAAGGCGCGTGATATCCAGTCCACTTTATGCAAAATTATAGGGTCGCGATGTGTTGTGAACTGGAGGAACTTTCCATATAACGCCGTCAAACGTTTCATTATGTCTAGTATATTATTTCAAAAACGTTGAAAAAAATATTAATAGTTAATAAAGCAACAAACAGGTTCCCGCGGAAATGGTACAAAAACACAAGTGCCTTGCAGCCCGGCCTTTTTCGACGCTGGCTGCCGGCAAATGGCAGTGTCCCGCATAAGGGCAAGATTTTTCTATCGGCTAAAAAATGGGCCCAAGTGATATTACTGCCCGAGCACGTCCCCTCTGATACGGCTCGAAGCGAAGCGGGTTAGGTTTAGCGAGTCGCTTGAGTGGTCGTTCCGAAAGCTCTCCGTTAGCCGTTGCGGGCAGTTCGCCTTGCGCGCTACTCTATTCATCCCGCGAGAAGAATTGTATTTTTGCACTTTCCGCAAGTGACAGGGAAAAGTTGTGTGCAGTGCAATGGGCCGGACGCACGCATCGCGGCGGCAAGGTACGTTGTATATTCATCATATAGACAAAATTAGCCCAAAATATTCATTCGTACCTTTAGCTGATAGTTTGTTATAGCCGTGTCTATTAACAGTGGGAATTGCAGAGATAATGTAGGCAGACCCAACTACGTGAGAAAAACGGTCTCTTATATCTGAGAATATGTTGTATGCGGATGCGTTGTAATATATATCGGGCCCCTCCCTTCTCCTACCTTTAATTCATTGCATAGTGAAGGTCTCGACGCAGCAGCTTGGCAGCTTGTATGCCTTCGGGTAGCATACGAGGGTTTATCGACCTGCTCCTAAAGTCCACGTACTACGTGACTGCTGCGGTTAAAAGGATGTGTTACATACGCCGCGTGCCCGCCGTGGTTGCTTAGTGGTTATGATGTTGGGCTGCTAAGCACGAGGTCGCGGGATCAATTCCCTGCCACGGCGGCCGCATTTCGATGCGGGCGAAATGCAAAAGAACACCCGTGTACTTAGATTTAGGTGCACGTTAATGAACCCCAGGAGGTCCAAACTATTCTGAAGTCCCGCCACTATGGCGCGCCTCATAACCAGATGGTGGTTTTGGCACGTAAAACCCCACAATCTAATTTAAAATTTTTGCGAACGCCACCATGACCATGAGTGGCGCTGGCTAACATTCCCAGTGTCAGATCTTATACACTCACACAAAATATCCAGGAAAGCTAGCGGATCAAAGAATAGCCGCCGCCGTAGCTCAATTAGTATTGCAATTAACGGACGTGTGATGCGGAAGTTGAGGGTACGGCTATACCGCTGGTAGCAAGTTGATCTTTTTTTTTTTTTTGTTTCTTCCAATTTCATTTACCTGATCATTTTTATGCTTCAATTAAAAGCAACAAATAATTTCTCTATGCTTTCTTTGTCTTCATATGGTTGCAACACAAAATCGAGCCCCTCAGTTCCTCTTCTCGTTTATAATGTTACGTAGGAAGACGCAGACGAGAAGCTATACATATATACAAGTTATATTTACAAACAAATACGCCCTACTTGGCCAAGAGGCAATAACTCGCACTAGCCTCTAATCGTCGTCGTCGTCTTCACACTACTGGCTTCTTCGTCATCGTAAATACTGCTCCGCAGAAATATTTATACTGGATACACGAAATCAGACTTGTCCTTGGATCGAGTGATTCCAAATGCTTGATTGATAGGACGCACGAAGCGAAAATATATTATGGATTCTGATGTCTCAGCCGGGGTGTGGCCTTCATCCGGGAAAATATTTTATTTTCTGCTGTCTCAGCGGGGGTCTGGGCTTCATCAGGGAAAACATCTTATTTTT